>NC_066584.1:359138818-359353818 GCF_024323335.1 Lathyrus oleraceus
CATGCTTGTGATAAGTGGGTTGGGTGTTCTCCAAAAAATGTCTTGAAATGAAAAGCAAAGCAAACTAACCTCTAACTTACTAACTATTAACTTTTAATTTCAAGCTTTTACTTTAATGCAATTTACCTTTAGCATTTTATTTCATTTGCCATTGTTCATATCATTCTAGTTGTTTATGTTAATGCAACTTTCACTTTGTCCATTTGGACCATATTGTGTGATATATCTTGTTTGTATATACTTTGTTTGTTTGTGTGGTCTTTGACCATTAATGTACATAATAAAACAAAAACCTTAAGAAACTTTGAGTGGATTGTTGGCTTGATCTTGGACAAATGGACTTAGATTCTAGGCAACCTCCCTAAGCTAAAGGACTTGGCCAATGCCAATTTGTGAAGAACCAAGTGTTTTCAATTTGAAACTCATTTGATACTTCATTCAAGATCTCTCTAAGTTCATATGTAACTTGATCATTGTGAAGCTATCATTTTGAACCTGTGGAATTCATCTGTTACATGGGTCATTTTCTGAAGAAGATCATGGAATGGTTAAGCTTGGATGAGGCCATATTTATTTGATGTCTTTGCTCTTCAAGATAATATAATTGTACATTTGTGTGTTGCTTGATCCTAAAAGTCCAAGGGAATTCTGGGTTTCTATTGACATTTTTGTCTATTGGATTGCTACCCATTTGGTCAGATCTTTTCAACTCTAAACTTTTAAATTTTGTACATAGGGTAGTCTCTTTATCTTCTTCCCATTTCTTTAATTTCAAAATCTCTCCCTCCATTTTCAAACTCTTCTTTGTGTGAACTACTTTTGTTCTAAACTTTGACCACTTTTGCAAAAAAGATAGAAACTTTGGCCTTATGCCATTGCATTTTTAAACTTCTTTTCTTAAATCAAACTTGTAAATGAACTTAATAATACTTGACTTAAACTTTCAAAAAGCCAAAAATAACTACTCATTCAAACCATTTTAGGCCTTTGTGCCTTTCAAACTTAAATTTTGTTAAAATCAATGCATCCATTTTGAAATTTGTAGCACGAACTACGAGGTTTTGATCCCTCATTTTATGTTGGTATGTAGGCACAAGTCCGAAGGTCTTGTCAAACATTAAAATATAATTAATGAATTCTTTTCTCATTCCCCCATTTTATTTGTTTGTAAACATCACTTTGTACAAAATACATATGCACACAAAAATGGCTCCCTAGGAGTACCTAGGACACTTTGGGTGCTAACACCTTCCCTCTGTTTAACCAACCCCCTTACCTGTGATCTCTGACTTTTATTAGTTTTTATTTGAAAACTTCTTACTATTTGGTTTTTGTTCGTACTTTTCCCTTTTCCCTTGGAAACAATAAAAGCGCGGTGGTGACTCTTGTTAATTGATCTTTAGCTTGTCAATAGCTTAATGGTCATGAATTTCCCGCTATAGATCTCTTTCACTTCATTTCTTCATTTTCATCTCACTTATTTCCGAATCCGCTCATGGCCAATAATTTCTCATATATCAAAATGTTAGTTGATTCATCAATCACCTTGTGTCAGATGAATCAATATGAGCTTGATTGAGATAGGTTCATCCCCTCTTATTTTAGTGTGTGGTATGCTATATGAGCTTAGTCTTTATACCTTGTCTCTAGCATGCATTAACACCAATATTATTATTTCCCGACCTCAGATAGTCGTAACTTCTACATAAGTCCAATTACGATTACTTAACATAGTGCTGAATTTGTCCCAAAAGCAATAGCAGTTTTGTAAGTGAGATTGTAAGTCTCCCATTCGTCATGGTATTGTGTGAAGATTTTGCATCTTTTCCATTTGTGAGATCTAATGGCATACTTGTTGATTTTTATCCAAGTTGGAGCCCTTATCATGAATGATGTCTAGGTTTATATCTTCATGCTTATGAGTGGATGGTTGAGTGTTCTCCAAAGAATGACTTAAAACAATTTTCTTCTTTCACTAACATTCACTAACATTTATTTGTATTGTCTTTATTTTTAATGTCATTTACTTTAATGCAATTTAATTTATTGCACTTTATCATTCATCGCCATTTACATTCATGTAATTTTTTTATATTTCAGTCATTTTCACTTTGCTCACTTGAACCATATTTTGTGCTTGTGATTTTATTTTTTGTATGGTCTTAGGACCTTAAAATACATAATAAAAACAAAAACCCTAAAAAATATATTGGTGGACCGTTGGACCTCTGTCTGTGACTTGATTTGGACCTTATGGACTTAGAGTAGGCAACATCCCTGAGCTATGGAAAGAACTTGGCCAATGCCATTAATTTGAGACCATTTCTTGGCCAATGTCATTCATCTGATACAAGCTTTGAGAGACTCATTTGGTTTATCTGTTATATACTCTCTTCTTATTTGAATTTTTATCTTATTGATATCATTTAATGCTTTCTCTTTGAGTATGTTTCAAGGGATATTTTCATCTAATACATATAAAAGACGTTGAAGATTGCTTGCTTTGGAGTGCTTACTTGGATGTTTGGTTATCTTTATTTGGTACCATTGGTCTTCTTATTAATTACTTGGATGATTATGCTTTATTGATTGCTTAACAATCCAAAGGAAATGGGTTTCTATCTGACATTATTGTCTTGTGGATGCTTCCCATTGGTTATATCTTTTCAACTCTTAACTTTTAAATATTGTCTAGGATAGTCCCTTCATCTCCTCCTCATTCTTTAATTTTAAAATCTCTCTCATTTTCAAAACTTATTTATTTGTGTTTTTCAACTTAGACTTGTTTTAATGAGTAGAAACCTTGGCCTTATGCCATTGATTTTAAAAATATTTTCTTAATCAAATTTGTAAATGAACTTAATCATATTTACTTTGTTTTCAAAAAGACAAAAAGAACTAACAACCTCATCTAACCCTTTTGGCCACCTTGTGCCTTTTCCTTTTAAAACTTTTTCAAAAGAGAGCATTTAGATTTGAGTTATCTTTGGTTGAGATATAATTCTCCCATTCCATGATATATTGATTGTAAGACTTTCCATTTATTAGGGGTTAGTGGCATACTTGTTGATTGAATCCAAGTTGGAGTCCTCCCTCTTAAATGTTGTAAAGCCCTCATTATCGGTGGATGTTTGGTTGAGTATTCTCCCATTGATAACAAAAGATCTTTAAGCTTTTGTTAAAATCAATCCATCCATCTTTAAAAAATTTACCGCGAACTACGAGGTTTTGATCCCTCATTTTTATGTTGGTACATAGGCATAAAATCGAAGGTCTTGTCAAACATAAAATTGTAAATAAATGAATTCTTTTCTCATCCCC
The DNA here is from genome assembly GCF_024323335.1 of Lathyrus oleraceus. Taxonomy (NCBI): domain Eukaryota; kingdom Viridiplantae; phylum Streptophyta; class Magnoliopsida; order Fabales; family Fabaceae; genus Lathyrus; species Lathyrus oleraceus. The sequence continues at coordinate 359,142,140 of NC_066584.1, forward strand.
TCATTCTATTTTTTTAGCAAACATCTTTTCAACTAAAACACTTACGCACAAAAAAAGGCTCCCTAGGAGTACCTAGGACACTTTGGGTGTTAATACATTCCCTTTGTGTAACTAACCTCCTTACCTGTAATCTCTGACATTTTATTAGTTTTGATTTGAAAACTTCTTATCATTGGGTTTTGTTCGTACTTTTCCTTTTTCCTTTGGAAAAATAAAAGCGCGGTGGTGACTCTTGTTTTATGGATATTGAGCTAACCAATAACTCAGTGGTCATGAATTTACCGTGACAATGCTACAATAATGATAGTATTCTATGCAATCTTTCTAATGAATGCGTTCGCGTCTAAAATAGGGTCATAATACTTAAGTTATCTAACAAAGTAGCTTAATCAAAATTTGGGTTAATACTAACGCGTTTCACAATTATACAACAACAAAGGCTTGGCCTAGTGGTAAGGCTTGCACCATGACACGAAGGTCCTGGGTTTGACCCTCATTGGTGATAAAAATCTATTTTTCCAATAACAACAACCACCATATGCAAACATATGAAACCTAACAATAATAGAAAACTTAGTAACCATTAATCATGATTATGAAAACTCTTATCATCCTATCATAAACCTTACTAATTACTCTATGATTTATCAAAATCCTAATTTCTAAATCAAAGGTTCAATTTAGAACCCACCTTGTTATTGAGATGAAGAAGTTCTTGTTGCAAGATGCCAAGGAATTAGAAACAGGTGGACCAAACAATTATCTTATGCTATTAACCATACTATTTGTTCTACTAGAGCATTTGAGTATTTAAGGAAATACGGGGCATTACACCCCCCCCCCCCCCCCTTAAATACTATTTGTTATACTAGAGCATTGAGTATTTAAGGAAATACGAGGTATTACACCCTCCTCTCCCTTAAATAAAAATGCATCCTCGAATTTAAACATTACCTGGAAGAGATGAGGGTAAGCTTCTCACATCTCAAACTCAAGCTCCCAAGTAGCATCGCCTGAATGTGATTCATCCCACTGGACCTTCACAAAAGAAATCTCCTTATTTCTCAACACCTTAGTTTCCCTTCCCACAACACGACTTGGTTGAGGTTCAAAACTTAGGTCTACTTCTACTTCCACTGAATTAGGAAGAATAGACTGAAGAGAATCATGAATGAATTTTCGGAGTTGAGACACGTGAAAGACATCATGCATCTCAGATAAAGAAGGTGGTAATGCTAATCTGTAATCTACTTACCCAATCCTTTCTATAATCTGATATGGTCCCACGAATCTCAGACTTAACTTTCGCGACTTAAATGGTCCCTTTAGCCTTAACCTTAGAGTAACCTTCAAGAATTCATGATCACCTTCCTCAAATTCTAATGGCCTCCTTTTGTTATCTGCATAACTCTTTCGGCAATCTTGTGTTTTCTTTAAATTATTACAAATCATCCTTATCTTTTCGATAGTCTCTTGAATAATCTCTAGTCCTAAGATCCTTACTTCACCAACTTCCATCCAACACAAGGTGTTATGCATTTCCTCCCATATAAATCTTCATAAGGAGTCATTCTGATACTCGCATGGTAGCTATTATTATATGAAAATTCAATCAATGGTAAGAGCTTTTTCCAATTTCCTCCATTCTCAAGCACACAAGCTCTTAACATATCCTCCAATGTCTATATCGTCCTCTCAGACTGACCATCTACCTGAGGATGGTTAGACGTACTCAAACTTAACTTCAATCACATGGTCTGTTGAAAAGCTCTCCAAAATCTTGAAGTAAACTTTGGATCTTTTTCAGATACAATACTAGTGGGGACACCATGTAGCCTCACAATCTCCGAAATAAATAATCGTGCTAGGTGACTTGTCTTGTAAGTAGTTTTCACAGCTAGAAAATGTGCAGAGTTAGTTAATGATCCACAATCACCCATATTGAATCATAACTACCTTGCGTACGAGGTAGCCCAACTACAAAATCCATTGAAATACTATCCTATTTCCATAATGGTATCTCTAAGGGCCGCAATAAACCACCTGGCTTCTGATGTTCAATCTTTTTCTGCTGACATACCCCATATTCAGACACATACTTCGTAATATCCTTTTTTATTCCAGACCACCAGTAGTCTTTCTTCAAGTCTTGATACATTTTTTATGAACCCGGATGTATGGTAAATGCACTTTTATGAGTTTCTTTTAAAACTTTTCTTTTCAGTTCGTCATCATTCGGAACACAAACCCTTTGATTAAAAATAACAACTCCATCTAACGCATGAGTGAAACCCGATTGAATTAACATCTCTTACCACTTCTCATCTAGCATTTTCCCTTGCTGAATTTCTTCTCTTAGATTGGAAGTAACATTCAAATTTACCATTATAACACCATTATGAGTCCAAGCAAACTGAAGGTTAAGATCTCGAAATTTTTCCAACAATGCATATTCTAACATTATCAACTCAACTTTGTGTATCTCCTTTTGACTTAGTGCATCTGCAACTTTATTTGCTTTTCCTGGATGATACTTTATCTCAAAGTCAAAATACTTCAAGTACTCCATCCATGTCCTTTGACGCACATCCAATCCCTTATGGCCAAACAAATATTTCAGACTCTTGTGGTCACTGAACATCTCAAAACATACTCCATACAAGTAGTGACACCACACCTTCAACGTAAAGACAATAACTGCTAATTCAAGATCATATCTCAGATAATTTCCTTTACGAGTCTTCAACTGTCGTGAGGCATAATCTACGAATTGACCATCCAACATCAACACTCCTCTTAATCCTTTCTTAGAAGCATCACAAAATACTTCATAGGGTTTAGTAGGATAAGGAATAATTAAAATAGGAGTAATTGTTAATCTCTTCTTAAAACTCATGAAACTTTGTTCACACTCTGAATCCCAACAAAAAAGAATCTCCTTTCGGGTAAGTCTAGTCATTGGTAAAGCTAATTGATAAAATCCTTTAATGAACCTTCGATAATAACCTACCAACCCTAAGAAACTTCTGACTTCAGAGGAATTCTTCGGTCTTTCCCAATTAATAACTGCTTCAACTTTAGATGGATCCACTACTCCTCCTCCTTGTGAGATCACATGACCAAGAAACTTGACTTCAGTCATCCAAAACTCACATTTTCTTAACTTGGCAAAAAAAAATGTTTCTCTTGCAATACTGAAAAACAATTCTTAGATGTTCTTCATGCTCTTGTGGAGTGTGACAATAAATAAGAATGTCATCAATAAAGATCACTACAAACTGGTCCAAGTAAGGTTGAAATATCCTATTCATATAATACATGAAAATGGCAGGAGCGTCACACCAAATGGCATTACAAGAAATTCATAATGGCCATATCGGGTTCTAAATGCAGTATTTGGTATATCATGACTTTTAACTCGAATTTGATGATAGTCCAATCTCAAATCAATCTTCGAGGACATTGAGGATATTTTCAATTGATCTAACAAGTTGTCTATCATAAGTAGTGGATACCTGTTCTTGATTGTAACTTTATTCAACTGACAATAATCAATACATAAATGCATACCACCATCCTTCTTCTTCATTAGTAACATTGGAGCTCCCCAAGGTGAGACACTAGGTCGAATGAAATGCTTGGTCAATAACTCTCTCAATTGATTCTTCAACTTCCTCAACCTAAGGGGGTGCCATATGATACAGAGAAACAGATATTGGGTTCGTTCTAGGTACCAGATTAATAGAGAACCCCATTTTCCTTTCAGGTGGAAGGGAGGTGACATCCTCGGGAAAAAGTTCTGGAAATTCACAGACTATTGGAATTTGCGCAACCTTCATATCATCACTTGATTCTTTGGTGAGAACCAAGAGAAACATATTTTTCCTTCTCGAACAAGAAATTAACCATGCCAACCGTACCTTCTAGAATAGTAGTTAATACATTATTTGGAGTGGCTTCACTATATGGAGTGATGATTAAATTTTTCTTCATATCCAATAAACACCGAATTGGAAAAAATCCAATCCATCCCCAAGACTACATCAACCTTCTTAAGTGGTAAACAAATAAGATCAATCTAGAAAACTCTACCATTCACCGACAGAGAACAATTTTCACAAATCATCGGTGTTTCTACAACATCATCCATGGCGGTAGTAACCACCATAGAAGCAAACAAAGGAATTGCTTGCAAGCCAAGACGCTTCATACATTGAATTGATACAAACAAGTGTGTTGCTCCACAATTAAATAATACAAAACAAGGATGACCATTAACGAGACACGTATCAGCAATCAAAGCATTGTTACCCTTAGCCTTCCTTGCATCCAAGGTACAAAACTAACCAATATTCTTTTCTTGCGTCTGAACCTTATTATGTGGACACTCTCTAACCATGTGACCTTCCACATGACAAGTAAAACACCTAACTACACCACCAGTACACCTTCCAAAATGGAACTTCTTACATACTTGACACTAGGGAGATTGGGTAGGTTTTGCATGATACACTTGTTTTCCTTTGAAAGGTTATGGTCTAGGTCTAAACTGATGACTTAATCTTCCTTGGTTATTCCGGTCAACTTCATCCTGGATCCTTTCCTCCTGGACCTTCTTCAAACTATTCTGAGTCACATAACATTGTCTTTGTAACTCTTCATAGGTAGTGAACTCTCTTTCTTTGTTGGGTGTCCACCCATAAGCTTTCACGAGATTTAATCCACCATGAAATTCAGGAGGAGTCATGCGAAAGAAATCCCAGAAATTACCACCTACAACTTCTTGTGGAAGCACTTGAGGGTGAAGACCAACATTAAACTGTTGCCTAAATTTGTTTTGTTGTTGCTACATCTGTTGCACAAACTGAGGCCACTGGACACCTTCACTACCACTCGCGAGTTCTGAATTCTGAGTTCTAGGTCTACCACGACCTCTGCGCCAGCCAGCCATGATCCTTAACATCATACAAATAGAATTAAGTTGATCAAGCTCAATACTATAAATCTAACATCAAGGACAGTGACGACAACATATATATGAGGCAAAAATAAATACTCATAATATTTCATGGCTAGGTCGAGGATTCGACCTGCTCTGATACCAATTGTAACACCCACATATAATATATGTCTAGAATTTCATATTATACATAGTGTAATACTGGTACTGAAATACATAAGCACCTATTGGCAACATTATATATATTTACATGCCCAAAGGAAACTACCACGATGGCACAATATATAAAAAGGTGCCCAAAATAAAACTAAGATCTAGATCATTCACTGAATGATCTTAAAATAAATATCTACACAGCAGAAAAGTCATCCCAAAAAGTAAACAAGCAAGTACATCAAGCCATCTTGTCCTGACCATTCGCTTGCTCAAAGCTTCTTGAAAAATAATCAACAAATATAGGGTGAGATAATAATCCCAGTGGATTCCCTATCTTATGGGTCCACTCAACTCTACAAGGTTTCTAAACAATTCTCTAACTTAAGTCAACAAGGGAAAGAAAACTTAAGTAATGGGGAAAATGCCGCAACTTATGGAAACATGTTACTTGAGTTCTCGTAACTCAAATGAATCACTATTCAGATTTACGAAACATCAATCCCCGAGCGGACCTACGTCTAGGGCAAGCTCGGTTCACACATGCTCGTATGATTCGACTTTCATTATGGATATTGGGTCCTCTATGAGCCTCAAACTCAGTCCAAGCGACTGTCAACCATATGGGCCTCTAACCCATTTAGGGTATCTTTCACTGTATTGGCCTCTAACCCACTTAGGTGTCCACCTATCCTCCATGTCTGCCATGGTTGGGGATCAAACATAATTGAGGCACGAATCATTGGAGTTACATCCCATTGCCTACCTCATATAAGCATCTCAAAAGGGGATGGACACCATCAAGGATAAAACACTCTGAATACGTGATTAATTCCACAAAAACATGATTGAAATCATAATCACTAGGTGACCTCATTCACCAATATTCACATCATATATACATGTTCCATACAATGCTTATTATTCATGGCTAAACAACTATCTGCCATAATACACATAGAGGTATCATTATGTACAAGCATTACCATCTAAGTTGTTCGTCATACCTTAAGTTATCTTTCTAGTCCATTTACCTAGTTATAAACCTAGGTTTCCTCACTTATCTTCATAAAGATTAAAACATGTTATTTCACATTCCACATAACGACAATATTTATATTACATCAAAAATATGATTCATGTCATTCATAAGTACATAATGTAATATAATATGGTACAATAATAATAGTCTTTTAAGATATCTTTCTAATGAATCCATCCGCGTTTAAAATTGGGTCATAATACTTAAGTTATCTAACAAACTAGTTAATCAAAATTTGGGTTAATACTAAGGCATTTCACAATTATACAACAACAAAACCTTGTTCTAGTGGTAAGGTTTGCACCCTGACATGGAGGTCCCGGGTTTAACCCCCATTGGTGACAAAAATCTATTTTTTCCAAGAAATTAATCTATAGCTCGACCTATACTGACATTTTCACCTAAAAACCCATTTTTTTCACCTGCACTTATTTTGGTTCATTTCTAACAACCATATCCACCCATAAGACAACTAACATACATCATGTAAACATCATACAACATGTATATATATTCCATAATTCCTTCAAGATCATAACACATACTCATAATAACAACCACCATATGTAAACATATGAAACTCAACAATCATAGAAAACTTAGTAACCATTAATCATGATCATGAAAACTCTTACCATCCTATCATAAACCTTACTAATTAATCTATGATTTATCAAAACCCTAGTTTCTAAATCAAAGGTTCTACCTAGAATCCACCTTGTTATTGAGATGAAGAATTTATTGTTGCAAGATGATGAGATGAAAATGGTGATGATGGATTCCAAGTTGATCTTCTTCTTCTTCTTCTTCTTCTTCTTGCTGGAAGTTCTCTATTTCCTTTCCATGTTTTCCTTAGATTTTCCAAGTCTTCTTTCCTCTGATGGTTTCTACCTATGTACACAACATGATACGTGTCATACCCCAAAATTTGCCCGTTAATCTTGCAAGACATTTTTCAACGCACTTCAATTCATTTTTCAAGACACTGATCTTAAAGGAACAAAGACCCAGCACACAGGTGGCCAAATCCAGAAAATGGCTTAAAATGGCTTGCTCGCTAGGCGAGCAAAATCCTTCGCCTAGCGAACCCTTCGCTACACCACTCGCCTAGCGAAGCTTGCGAATACCAAAAATTTTGGGCTTCATTCTGAGCCCATTAGGTCACAAAAAATCATTATAAATACCACAACTTCAGTCAGAAGAAGGGGGGAGAGACAGACGGACGGAGACAGAAAGAAGGAACAACAAACCCTAGAGGCTAACCCAGAGAATTCAGAGCAACCCTAAAGGAAACCCTGAAGGAAACTCATCTGCACAAAGGTTACCTCCGCCCAACTAAATCCGGCACCAACCCTAAGAGTGATCTGCCAATTCAACGTTGCAATTCAATTGCCAACAGGTTTGCACTACCACTACCGCTTTATGCTTCCAATTTACATGTGGTATTATGATTGAATTTATAAATATATCTTAGGTTTTGCATGTGGATTTAAATATGTATGGATATCTTGAATGTTTAACCATAAAATGTCTGTAATGGATGCCATAGGGTATGGAGCTTGCTGAAATCGTACTATTCTTAAATTCAAAACCTGCAGCCGTTCGCTAGCACATCGCTAAGCGAACATGTAGCGAGGGTTCGCCAGGCCCTCGCTAGGCGAGGCAGCAGCGAACGTGACAGTCGCTGATTTTTCTGTTCTGATTTTTGCTAATCTGACATGTTTTATTGTAACCATGCATGGTTTACCTGACATTATTACTGTTGTGATTCCTTTTGGTTTGGTGCAACTCTCGATTGCACCCTGATTTGGTATTCTGACCTGTTTGCTGAATATTGTAAGGGCTCACATACTCCTGGAAAAGGTAGCTTGCTAGGTATTCCACTTTATTTGTGGGATACCCCTGTGGAGATTCATCCTAATTACCTAATTGATTATAATGTGGAGATTCATCCTAATTACCTAATGGATTATAAAATATTTCCTTTGAATATGTGATCTTGGACCTCTTTTTGTTGCCTTACGGTATTACGGTATTACGGTATTACGGTCATGTCCCGCGAATGTGGGGATGCACTTAGCAAAGATCCTTCGGTTAAATCATCATGTCCCTATAAGATAAATCATAGTCCCTCGGATGTTGCCTGCGAATATATGATTTTTGTCCCTCGATGACCCGTCGTTGTAGCCTACGGTTAAATGATGATCGTCCCTTCGAATGCTAAGGTATCCTTACAAATGTTGCCTTCAATGACCAATCAATGACCCTACGATGTCCCTTTTACATCCAAAGGATAAAACTACTTACTTCTCAATAGTAAGGACAGTTTTACCCTCATAAGGATAGGAAATGCCCATAAAGACCTTGGGTAGGTATAACTCTTAAATGCTGACTCACAACCTAAAACATTTTTCATACATCACACTTTGCAAAACATCTACTAGAAAATCACCATTTGGTATACATTCATACTAGAATCATTGTCAAGTTATATTTTTCTAAACAGCTTTCAAAATTAAACGAGATAAATACTTTGTATACATTCATACAAGAATCATTACAAAGCTAAACTCTCTTTTCAAAACATTTTCTAAGCAGTTCACAAACACTTTTTCAGACAAGAAAAACATAAGTGATCCAGCAATTAAGAGCCCATGGATAACCATGGATACAAAGGGTGCTAACACCTTCCCTTTGTATAATATACCTCCCGAACCCAAAATCTAATCAAGGTCTTTCCTGTTCTTTTCCGCCTTTCCTTATTGGATAAAAGAAAAGTCGGTGGCGACTCTTGTTATCCGCGACATTTGCTTTCCAAAGCAAAAACACACCACAGTCAGTTCACCGTATGACAGAACTGGCGACTCTGCTGGGGACTAACTTAAAAAGAGAGGTTGCCTTAAAAAAAAAAAAACAAGATCACTTATTTGAATTGTCTGATTTACTTTTAAGGGATTGCTGGGGTATTTTATGCTTGAGTGAAAGATCCTACACCCGGATCTAGTGTACCTTCGGTAAGTAGCAAGAGATCATCGCGACTATCCGGCGTATACTGGAATGGTTAAAATGATGGCTACGGTTAATGTGACGCTTTGGATGTCCTGATGTTCCTCATGTTTACTTGAGGAGAAATTTGGCGTCTGCGTGGTGTCATCAAAGCATTAACCAGACCTTTAGAACCCTAATTGACTCATCCTAGCCATTAGAAAGTAGTGAGATAACTGACTTCGGTTCCGGCTGGGGTTGGTTGAGACTCGATACTACACTCTTTGAGATTGGACTTTAGGAAAGCTTTGGTCAACCATTTGGTGTTGCACTGAAGTGGACTTAAGGGAAGGTCAATGATTGGAGATCCTTTTAGAACCCGATTACTATTCTAGGACAGGTTGAACCAACCAAACTGCAGTGGGGAGGGTACTTACCTATGGAACTCATGCAAGCCTTAAAACTTAGGAATGATTGTTGTGTGACTTGCTTGTGTTTGTTACTTACATAACATCATAACATCATAACATCATGGCATTGTACTAACCATTTCAAGGACTTGGGGATTTAACTTTGCTCTGTAACAGGGCTATGGCTTCCAGGAAGACCATCCGGATCAATCTTGTGGCGATCTCTCCTCAACTCGAGGATTTAGTGACAGAACTTCCCGATCATGCTCAGTTCATCAAGAAACATGGTTCCCTCCTCAATTTAGTTACCACCGGTTTCAAAGAAGATATGATGAGAGTTCTATTCCAGTTCTTCGATCCTAAACATCATTGCTTCACCTTCCCAGATTATCAGTTGGTACCCACATTAGAAGAACTCTCCAGGCTGCTTGGGGTACCTATCCTTGATCAAACACCTTTCAGTGGTTTAGAAAAGATTCCGAAGTCTGAAGAAGTTGTCGCAACTTTACACATGACAAAGTCCGACATTGAAACTAATTGGGTAACAAGAAGTGGAGTTAAGGGTTTACTTGCCAAATTTCTGATAAATAAGGCCCGAGAATTCTTAAAGGTTATGAATGTCCATGCTTTCGAGGATGTTCTAGCACTACTTATCTATGGTTTGGTTCTATTTCCTAATCCGGATCAATTCATAGACATGAATGCTGTTAGGATATTTCTCACTCATAACCCTGTGCCTACCTTGCTTGGAGACATTTTGCATTCCCTTCACACTCGTACTATGAAAAGGCAAGGGACTCTCATGTGCTGCGTACCTTTATTATCCAGGTGGTTTATTTCGCACCTTCCTCCATCAGTCTTGAAGAATGAGCAAAATTTGAAATGGTCTCAAAGGATAATGTCGCTCTCCCATTCAGACATCCGTTGGTGTCCTCATCTCGAAGAAAATGTTATCATCATTGACCGTTGCGGAGAATTCTCTAACGTACCACTCCTGGGGATAAGAAGAGGTATTACTTATAACCCAGCTTTAGCCCTACGTCAGTTCGGTTATGCTCGAAGAGATGGTCCACATGAGATAATTATCCAAGGCACTGTGTTTGACTATGACAACGATTCCCAAGGTCTCCGTCAAAGATTTGTACGAGCTTGGAGCATGGTGAAAAGAAGCACCTTAGGACAGAAAAACTCTATTCCTATGGAACCTTATCTCAGATGGGTACGCGCAAGAGCTCGTGAACTTGTCATGTCATATCTTGCAATTGGACCTCTGATTGTCGGACCGGAAGTTGAAGGAGGCGCACCTCAGATCATTCCTTATCCAGATATGCCTACCAATGTTGAAGAATTGAAGAAATCCTGGATCCAGTTGAGAGAGGAAAGGGATACTTTTGAAACTCGGTTCGGTGCAGAAAGGAAGAAGGTGTTAGAGCTCACCAGGCAGCTTAATAAGGAAGGAAGACTCAATGCATATCTTCGCCCAAAAAGAAGCCGTCCCTGGGAGACTTGAGCTTTCATTGTATTTTTATTATTCTTTTTGTAATGAACATCGATTAAAGAAATTATTAATAAAAGTTTCTCTCTTTTTGGTGGTTTACGCAAAGTTAAATTCCAAAAGTCCTTGAAAACATTTCATACATTGCATAGCATAACATTGCATAACAGGTATTCTAAAGGATCAATGTTCTCACGGTCTTCCTTCTAAACAGAAAAATGGCTCTCGAACAAACTGTCAAAGATCTCCAGGCTCAAAATGCTCAATTCCAGGAGATGATCATGAACTTATCCAAGGGGCAGGAGGAGCTGAAGACTTTCTTGCTCGATAAGAAGAAAGACAAGAAAGTTGTGAGTTACATTAACCCGGGAAGAAGGCTTAAAGGACAGGCCGCAGGAGCCAAGATTAGAATTCCGAAGGATCAAGAAGAGGAGACAGAGAATGATTCGGGAGAGGAGAATGGTGATCCCTTCAACCCTGAGGACGACGATGAAGATTATGAAAATGAACAATACTCTCCAAAAGATGATAAATATAAGTTGCTGGAAGAACGCATGCTAGCTATAAAGGGTCAGAAGGCGCCCGGTCTGGATTTCGAAGGCTTAGGTCTGGTCTCTGATGTGGTCATTCCCCGCAAATTCAAGGTCCCCGCGTTCACTAAATATGATGGTGCGTCTTGTCCTCAGATGCATCTGAGAGCTTATGTGAGAAAGATTCAGCCGTATACCACTGATAGAAAACTATGGATCCATTTCTTCCAAGAGAGTCTGTCTGGCACACAGTTAGAGTGGTATTATCAGCTCGAGAGCTCTAACATCCGCACCTGGACTGATTTAGCGACAGCTTTCTACAAGCACTACCAGTATAATTCTGAATTAGCGCCTACTCGGCTACAGTTGCAGAATATGACTATGGGATCTAAAGAAAGCTTCAAAGAATATGCTCAAAAATGGAGAGATTTGGCTGGCCGAGTCAAACCCCCTATGACTGATCGAGAATTAGTGGACATGTTCATGGGTACACTGACTGGCCCATTCTACAGCCATCTATTGGGAAGTTCCTCATCGGGTTTCACTGAACTTATACTAACAGGCGAACGTGTTGAAAGTGGCATTCGAAGTGGAAAAATACAGGTGGCTACCTCTGCAAGCACCAAAAAGTCCTATCAGGGGAAGAACGAATCAAATGATGTGTACGGTCAAAGGGGTCATAACAAGAAAAATCGTGACCATGCTGTTGGAGCAGTGACGATTGCAGCACCGCCATCTCAAAACTTCCAGCACAGACAAGACAGGCCCAGAAGACAGTTTACAAAGATCAATATGACTTTAGCACAAGCACTGCAGGGTATGCTAAAAGCGAATTTAATTACCCTCAGAGGCCCCCCTGCAAATCTCAACACTACTTCTCCTCGTTATAATCCCAATGCCAGGTGTGCATATCACTCCGATAGTCCCGGGCATGATACAAATGATTGTTGGTTGTTGAAGAATAAGATTCAGGATATGATCGACGCTGGAGAAATTGAATTTGATCCTCCGGAGACCCCTAATGTCATCACCGCTCCTATGCCTAATCATGACAAGACCGTTAATGTTGTGGATGACAATTCTCACATTTCTAATGTAGCTGACTTAGCATCTCCTCTCCTAATCATCAAGGAGAATTTATTGCAAGCTGGTTTATTTCCAGGTTGTGCTGAAAGTTGTGATCTCTGTATACTCCGACCCAATGATTGCTTAAAGTTGAGGAATGGTATTCAACAGCTGATGGATGATCGTACAATTCTCTTTGAAAAGATTCCTAAGGTGGAAAACCCTATTGAAGAAATATCTGTGATTGCCAGATCCAAAGTTCCAGTGAAGATTACCGCTACTAGAGTGCCTGTGAAGATTACTGCTGAGCCCAAGGTAGCTCCCCTAATTATTACTGCACCTGGCCCAGTACCGTATTCCTCAAGCAAAGCCATTCCGTGGAATTATGGAGGTGATGTTTACATCCATGGCATAAAGCAAGATGATAATTCTGCTAATCCTAATGACGTTGACATTGTTGGGACTAGTAGAATTACTCAAAGCGGAAGGATCTTTTCTCCAGAAATCTCACCTCCCGTCCCTGAAACTCGAGAAAAGGAACCAGTAATCAATCCTTCTCAGTCAAGGACACCAGTCAAAGTTACTACCGAAGATGTTTCCAAACAGGAAATGGAAGAAATGCTGAAAATCATCCGCAAGAGTGATTTTGATGTGGTAGAACAGTTGGGGCATACTCCATCTAAAATTTCGATGTTATCCTTGTTGTTATCTTCTGAATCTCATGCCAATGCATTGATAAAATTCTTGAAGACCGCTCATGTACCTCAGGAGACATCTGTCGATCAGTTCAAAAATTATGTTGCTAACTTGGCTGTTGACAATGGCCTAGGCTTTTCCGATGCTGACCTGACACCAGCAGGAAAGAATCACAATAAAGCTCTACATATCTCCATTGAGTGTAAGGGGATCACCTTATCTCATGTGTTGATCGATAATGGCTCTTCTTTGAATGTGCTACCGAAGGCTGTGCTCGGTAAACTGGACTGTAAAAGCATCAAACTGAAACCTAGTGACGTTGTGGTGCGTGCTTACGATGGTGCGAAGAGTGTTGTCCATGGTGAAGTGGTTCTCCCTATCAAGATAGGACCTCAAGTCTTCAACACTACCTTTCACGTGATGAACATTCGTCCTGCCTATTCCTGCTTGCTGGGACGCCCTTGGATTCATGGGGCAAGTGTTGTAGCTTCGTCTCTCCATCAAAAGCTGAGGTATCCTAGAGGGTAAGATTGTCACTGTGTGTGGAGAAGAAGAGTATATTGTCAGTAGTGTGCATACCTTCAGATACGTTGAGATGGATGGTGAATTCTTTGAGACTCCTTCTCAATCATTTGAAGTAGTTCCTCCGACCAGTCCCGTCCTTAAGCCAACTTCCCGTGTGCCCAAGGTTATTCGTGCTCCTCCTGCCATGACTTCTTTGAAAGACGCTCAAGCCGTGGTCGAGGATGGTGGTCGTACTGGCTGGGGTCAACTGATCGATGTACCGTACAAGTCTGATAGATTTGGCCTGGGATTTAGCTCTGAAAAGATGGTCAACGATCAGATTAATGTTGTAGAAGATGCTGATAGCGATTGCGACTTGGATAAATGGATCTTCCCAACAATTGGTGACGGACTCAAAAATTGGAAGGCTAAAGACACTATCTCGATTTCCTTTAGTCATGAGTAATTGTTATTGCTATTTTAGTGTTGCAAATTTTTAATTTTTTTGAACTTCTTAAAGCATTGTGCCTATACCTCGGGCACAAATAGCTAATTTGTTAAGGGTCTTGTCATCTTCATAAGCATATTCACATTCAATAAATCAATGGACTTTTTGCATTCAAATATTGCGCTCTTTATCTTTCCTGTCGTCTTTCAAACAAGCTATGCTTTCTTACACACACTCACGTAATAAATTGCAGATCCATATCCACTCTGGATCCTGTTGATAATAATTATGTTACTGTTCATTATGACTTTGAAAATCCGATCTACCAAGCCGAGGATGGAAGTGAGGAAGATTGTGAAGTACCTGGAGAGCTTGCCAGACTGTTACTGCAAGAAGAAAAGACTATACAGCCGCATGAGGAATCAATTGAAATTGTAAATCTGGGTACTGAAGTAGACAAGAAAGAAGTCAAAATAGGAGCAGGCTTGGAAAACAGTATCAAAGAAAGATTGATTCTTATGTTACATGATTATGTAGAGATTTTTGCTTGTTCATATGAAGACATGCCAGGACTGGATACTGATATAGTAGTGCATCGTTTGCCAATGAAGGAAGATTGTCATCCTGTTAAGCAAAAGGTTCGGCGCATGCGTCCTGAAATGTCTGAGAAAATCAAAGTTGAGGTTATGAAACAATTTGATGCAGGTTTTCTGGCTGTTACTTCTTATCCTCAATGGGTTGCTAATGTGGTCCCGGTGCCGAAGAAGGATGGTAAGGTGCGAATGTGTGTTGATTACAGAGATTTGAATAAAGCAAGTCCCAAAGATGACTTTCCACTTCCGCACATTGACGTTCTGGTAGATAACACCGCTCAACACAAGGTATTCTCATTCATGGATGGATTCTCAGGTTATAACCAGATTAAGATGGCGCCTGAAGACATGGAGAAAACTACGTTTGTGACGCAATGGGGCACTTTCTGTTACAAAGTAATGCCATTCGGTTTAAAGAATGCAGGGGCAACATACCAGCATGCTATGGTGGTTTTGTTCCATGATATGATCCATCATGAAATAGAGGTGTATGTGGATGACATGATAGCCAGATCTCATACTGAAGAAGAACATCCCGATCATTTATACAAACTGTTTGAGAGGTTGAAGAAATACAAGTTGAGATTGAACCCGAACAAATGCACCTTTGGAGTAAGATCCGGTAAACTCTTGGGCTTTATTGTCAGTGGTAAAGGAATTGAGTTGACCCGGCTAAGGTCAGAGCTATTCAAGAAATGCCAGTTCCCCGTACAGATAAGGAAGTCAGAGGTTTCTTAGAACGCTTGAATTACATTGCCCGATTTATCTCCCATTTGACTGCTACCTGCAAACCCATCTTCAAATTACTGAGGAAAAATCAAGAGATGATCTAGAATGATGAATGTCAAGAAGCTTTTGACAAAATCAAGAAGTATCTCCAAGAACCTCCAATTCTGATGCCACCAGTTGAAGGAAGACCTCTAATCATGTATTTGACCGTGTTAGAAAATTCAATGGGGTGTGTGTTGGGGCAACATGACGAGTCTGGTCGAAAAGAGCATGCCATATACTACCTTAGCAAAAAGTTTACCGACTGTGAAACAAGATACTCATTGCTCGAGAAAACTTGTTGTGCTTTGGCTTGGGCTGCTCGCCGACTAAGACAGTATATGTTGAATCATACCACCTTATTAATTTCGAAGATGTATCCTATCAAATATATATTTGAGAAACCTGCCCTCTCCGGAAGAATAGCAAGATGGCAGATGATTTTAACAGAGTATGATATCCAATATACCACTCAGAAAGCCATCAAAGGAAGCGTGTTAGCTGATCATTTGGTTCACCAAGCAGTTGATGATTACCAATCTATGAATTTTGAGTTCCCAGATGAGGATGTCATGCTTTTTACTGATTATGAAGAACCTGGACCAGATGAAGGACCCGAACTGGGATCCCGATGGACTATGGCTTTCGACGGATCTTCTAATGCGTTGGGCAATGGTGTTGGTGTTGTAATTATTTCTCCCAGGGGTTGCCATACGCCTTTCACTGCTAGACTATGTTTTGACTGTACCAACAATATGGCTGAGTATGAAGCATGTATTTTGGGACTCAAGGCTGCTATAGACCTGAAAATCAAGTTTTTGAGTGTGTACGGGGACTCAGCCTTAGTAATCAGTCAGATCAAAGGAGAATGGGACACTAAACATCCGAATCTCATCCCTTATCGAGAGTGGGTGTTGACATTAATCCCATACTTTGAAGAGATTACATTCGAACATATTCCACGAGAAGAGAATCAGTTGGCAGACGCATTGGCCACCATGTCATCTATGTTCAGAGTCAGATGGGACAATGAAGCTCCCATGATCACCATTGCACGATTAGATGAACCAACATATTGTTATGAACTGAATACTGATGAAGTAGAAGAGAAACCTTGGTTCCACGAAGTAAAAAGATATCTAGAAACTCAAGAATACCCTGAAGGGGCATCCATCAATGACAGAAAGTTTCTGAGGAAGTTCTCCGCTAAATTCTTTTTGAGTAATGGAGTATTATACAAACGTAATCATGATTCGACTTTGCTTCGCTGTGTGGATAAAAGGGAAGTAGAAAAGATTATGGAAGAGATACACGACGGTACTTTTGGGACTCATTCTAGTGGACATACGATGGCCAAGAAGATTCTGAGATCAGGGTATTATTGGTCTACCATGGAAGCTGATTGCCACCATCACTCCAGAACTTGCCACAAGTGCCAGATCTATGCGGACAAAGTACATGTACCTCCTACTCCATTGAACGTGTTGACAACACCTTGGCCCTTTGCAATGTGGGGCATTGATGTGATTGGAGAGATTAAACCTACTGCTTCTAATGGACACCGTTTCATTCTTGTTGCTATTGATTATTTTACGAAGTGGGTAGAGGCAGCCTCATTTGCTTCTGTCACCAAGAATGTGGTGGCACGGTTCATCAAGAATAATCTTATTTGTCCGTATGGCATCCCTGAAAGAATTATCACTGACAATGGTACTAACTTGAACAACAAGATGATTACTGAACTTTGCACGCAGTTCAAAATAAAACACCATAACTCTTCTCCGTACCGGCCAAAGATGAATGGCGCCGTAGAAGCTGCCAATAAGAATATTAAGAAGATCATACAAAAGATGACAGTAACATACAAAGACTGGCATGAGATGTTACCATTTGCTCTTCATGGTTATCGCACTTCAGTACGCACTTCGACAGGGGCAACTCCTTTCTCTTTAGTCTACGGAATGGAAGCCGTTTTACCAGTGGAAGTTCAGATTCCCTCTCTAAGAATTATGAAAGATGCAGGCTTAGAGGAAGATGAATGGATTCAGACTCGACTCGATCAGATAAATTTGATTGATGAAAAGAGACTCGCAGTTGTTTGTCATGGACAGATATATCAAAAGCGCATGACCCAGGCATTTAACAAAAAGGTCAAGAGACAGGTGTATCAAATTGGCGACTTGGTAATAAAGCGTATCATTCTACCACAAGGTGATTCTAGAGGCAAATGGACTCCCACATACGAAGGGCCGTTTGTAGTTAAGAAGGTATTCTCTGGTGGAGCCATGATGCTTGCTACAATGGATGGCGAAGACTTCCCACATCCCGTGAACGCAGACATAGTTAAAAAATACTACGCATAAAAGAGACCCGCTAGGTCGACGTATCTAGGCAAAAGTAAGGGCATCCCGGCGAACCAAAAGGGTTCGGGCAAAAATTAGGGATAAACATATAAAAACGTACACCCGGCAAGTCGAAAACCTGAAAAGGCGGCTTGGGCAAAAAAGGGTATCCTGGTGGACTGAAAACCTGAAAAGGCGGTCCAGGCAAAAATTAGGGATTAAAGCGTATGACTATGCCCCGTTCTCGGTCAGCTTCACCCAAGTCAAAGGGACTAAACAAGCCAATCACTTCTATCCGACAGCAGGAGATGAGAGGCTTGAAGACATAATGACAGTAGTGGAACTAAAATCAATAGGACTTTTTCTGCATAGCTTTCTCTTTGTTTTTTGGACAATTTCCTCTTACTAGGATATTTGTCTCCTTGTACTCAAATTGCCTGATTATAGGCCCTCTTTCAAAATCAATACAATTTTAGTTCCAAAAAGATGTTTTGTTTTACTTTCTCTGTTTTGTTTGCATAAACGTCCATTGATTTAATTCGAATTAATATATGCATTTGAACATGATTGATGTTTACCGAAAATACATGCATAAAATAGGAAAAGCAATTACTAAAAGACTTTAGGGTCGAGGATAAAGTCTAACCATGCTTTCCGACGAATACAGTTGCTAATCCCATTCCCCAGCAAAAACCAGTTATTCCCCAGAAGAAATCGGCATCACCAGACAGACTGGTCATCTCTTCCATCCCCAGCCAGGCTCTGTGGAATATTTCTACCATCAGACAGAAATCAAGTATCCCCAGCTAAGAAAGGGTCATCAATACAAATATCTCCAACCAGAATATTGGGATCTATTTTCCCATGGAAAAACTTTTCAGACGCATAATTCATTCATTACATCATTTCACAGCATACGCATGCATACAATGTTCGCATTTAGTTTCGA
Organism: Lathyrus oleraceus; assembly: GCF_024323335.1. Lineage (NCBI taxonomy): Eukaryota > Viridiplantae > Streptophyta > Magnoliopsida > Fabales > Fabaceae > Lathyrus > Lathyrus oleraceus. The sequence continues at coordinate 359,161,080 of NC_066584.1, forward strand.
AAGCATAAAACATCTCATGCATCATGACATGGCATGAAGCTAACTTTATTTTTCAGGTTAATTATCCTCCTGATACAGTCAAAGTAAAGATCCATTCAGACGGACGTCTTTATCGATTACATTCCAGATTCAAATACATCTCTCAGATATAATCCATATGAATATTCATTCTGACAAGCACTCTGATATCCTCCTGATGGCGCCATCTTTAAGCCCATCCCTGACGTTCATTGCAAATACAACATATACAAATATTATCAGGTATAGCCTAACGTATGGTTCATTATGATTCAGCCCAACATATGATTCCTTCAATTATTCCAATACGGTCTAGCGTACAACCCATTTGGATCTTCATTCCTCAGATACTACCTAGCGTACGGTACATTCCGAGGTGTAGTCTAGCGTACGATTACTTTCTTCAGATACAGCCTAACGTACGGCTCATTCTGCAGCTCAGATACGATCTAGCGTACGATCCATTTGGATCTTCATTTCCTCAGATACTACCTAGCGTACGGTACATTCCGAGGTGTAGTCTAGCGTACGACTACTTTCTTCAGATACAGCCTAACGTACGGCTCATTCTGCAGCTCAGATACGATCTAGCGTACGATCCATTCTGATCTTCATTCCTCAAATACTACCTAGCGTACGGTACATTCCGAGGTGTAGTCTAGCGTACGACCACTTTCATCAGATACAGCCTAACGTACGGCTCATTCTGCAACTCAGATACGATCTAACATACGATCCATTCTGATCTTCCTTCCTCAGATACTACCTAGCGTACGGTACATTCCGAGGTGTAGTCTAACGTACGACTACTTTTTGTCAGATACAGCCTAACGTACGGCTCATTCTGCAACTCAGATACGATCTAGCGTACGATCCATTCTGATTCTTATTTCGTCAGATACAGCCTAACGTACGGCTCATTCTGTAATTCAGATACGATCTAGCGCATGATCCTTTATCCCTAGCGAAGTCGACGGCGTAATGGATGACTCACTATACGGTCTAGCGTATGACCCGGTGCGACACCCATGTCTTCAAATTGGTCTGATATACGATGCACTCTGAAGCTCTCATCATCAAACTTCCTAGATGGCATCTTTAAGCCCATCTCCATCAAGACTAATTAACAAGTGCAAATTTTCGGGGCATTCTAAGTGTTCAATAATCTTCCACCTCCAGACCACGAATGGCGTACATACCATTCTAACTCTCTCGGTTCAAGAATATTGAACAGGGGCAGCTGTCATACCCCAAAATTTGCCCGTTAATCTTGCAAGACATTTTTCAAGGCACTTCAATTCATTTTTCAAGACACTGATCTTAAAGGAACAAAGACCCAGCACACAGGTGGCCAAATCCAGAAAATGGCTTAAAATGGCTTGCTCGCTAGGCGAGCAAAATCCTTCGCCTAGCGAACCCTTCGCTACACCATTCGCCTAGCGAAGCTTGCGAATACCAAAAATTTTGGGTTTCATTATGAGCCCATTAGGTCACAAAAAATCATTATAAATACCACAACTTCAGTCAGAAGAAGGGGGGGAGAGACAGACGGACGGAGACAGAAAGAAGGAACAACAAACCCTGGAGGCTAACCCAGAGAATTCAGAGCAACCCTAAAGGAAACCCTGAAGGAAACTCATCTGCACAAAGGTTACCTCCGCCCAACTCAATCCGACACCAACCCTAAGAGTGATCTGCCAATTCAACGTTGCAATTCAATTGCCAACAGGTTTGCACTACCACTACCGCTTTATGCTTCCAATTTACATGTGGTATTATGATTGAATTTATAAATATATCTTAGGTTTTGCATGTGGATTTAAATATGTATGGATATCTTGAATGTTTAACCATAAAATGTCTGTAATGGATGCCATAGGGTGTGGAGCTTGCTGAAATCGTACTGTTCTTAAATTCAAAACCCGCAGCCGTTCGCTAGCACATCGCTAAGCAAACATGTAGCGAGGGTTCGCCAGGCCCTCGCTAGGCGAGGCAGCAGCGAACGTGACAGTCGCTGATTTTTCTGTTCTGATTTTTGCTAATCTGACATGTTTTATTGTAACCATGCATGGTTTACCTGACATTATTACTGTTGTGATTCCTTTTGGTTTGGTGCAACTCTCGATTGCACCCTGATTTGGTATTCTGACCTGTTTGCTGAATATTGTAAGGGCTCACATACTCCTGGAAAAGGTAGCTTGCTAGGTATTCCACTTTATTTGTGGGATACCCCTGTGGAGATTCATCCTAATTACCTAATTGATTATAATGTGGAGATTCATCCTAATTACCTAATTGATTATAATGTGGAGATTCATCCTAATTACCTAATGGATTATAAAATATTGCCTTTGAATATGTGATCTTGGACCTTTTTTTGTTGCCTTACGGTATTACGGTATTACGGTCATGTCCCGCGAATGTGGGGATGCACTTAGCAAAGACCCTTCGGTTAAATCATCATGTCCCTATAAGATAAATCATAGTCCCTCGGATGTTACCTGCGAATATATGATTTTTGTCCCTCGATGACCCGTCGTTGTAGCCTACGGTTAAATGATGATCGTCCCTTTGAATGCTAAGGTATCCTTACAAATGTTGCCTTCAATGACCAATCGATGACCCTACGATGTCCCTTTTACATCCAAAGGATAAAACTACTTACTTCTCAATAGTAAGGACAGTTTTACCCTCATAAGGATAGGAAATGCCCATAAAGACCTTGGGTAGGTATAACTCTTAAATGCTGACTCACAACCTAAAACATTTTTCATACATCACACTTTGCAAAACATCTACTAGAAAATCACCACTTGGTATACGTTCATACTAGAATCATTGCCATGTTATATTTTTCTAAACAACTTTCAAAATTAAACGAGATAAATACTTTGTATACATTCATACAAGAATCATTACAAAGCTAAACTCTCTTTTCAAAACATTTTCTAAGCAGTTCACAAACACTTTTTCAGACAAGAAAAATATAAGTGATCCAACAATTAAGAGCCCATGGATAACCATGGATACAAAGGGTGTTAACACCTTCCCTTTGTATAATATACCTCCCGAACCCAAAATCTAATCAAGGTCTTTCCTGTTCTTTTCCGCCTTTCCTTATTGGATAAAAGAAAAGTCGGTGGCGACTCTTGCTATCCGCAACATTTGCTTTCCAAAGCAAAAACACACCACAGTCAGTTCACCGTATGACAATACGTAACAAAGTATTATAATGTGTGGTTGGAAAAGGGCCAAGGAATTAGAAACACATGGACCTTAATTGGTATTGGAAAAGTCTGGATGGGATTTAATCTGATTGTAGAAACAATTATCTTATGCTATTAAACATACTATTTGTTATACTAGAGCATTTAACCCATTATTAGTGTTATAAAAAATGTCCCAATTAATAAAAGGTCAGTTCCAAATAATATTAATTAAGTCGATATGAGTTCACTAGTTACTCTAATCATCCCAACTGATAACTTTCAGAGCACATAGGAAATCAGTTGATCTCAACTGATATGAATTTGATTATTTAAGGAAATACAGGGTATTACAAGGCCGATGAGGTTGATTAGGCAGGGTCATCTCAGGCTGCTGAGGCCTTGTAGAGTTGTCATTGTTGTCACTTTACTCAGACCATACTGTCAGACATATATGGGACTACGAGGTAAAATTAATTAGATTCATTTTTTTAAAATTAATTTTTATTATATTACAAGTTTCTAACATAGATTTATTTTTCTTCAAGATCGTGATCCGCTGAAAACCATTATCCATGTGCAGAATAGTATTGGCTTGCCTTAGCCCAATGACTAGTGGTTGCAGGCTGATTTGTCCCTATCTGGGATGAAAGACTTGTGCAAGACCGATTATGTTATGGCCAACCACAAGATGCTTAATGCATTTGTGTAGATATGGGGCACTGAGACGTCATCATTTCATCTATCACTTGGTTAGATGTTTATCACACTCGACAATGTGTTGTGTTTGTTGCACCTTTCGATTATGGGGAAACTTCTAGATTTGAATTCCTGAAAATGGTATATACATATGAGCTCCTTAGAGCAGAGCAGGGTATAGGTCATGACGAGCAAGTGAGGTTGCATAGAGTGTATGCTATGCAAGTCTACCTATTATATATTATCGGCACTGCCATTTTTGTGGACAAGAGTTCCATTTATATGGATGTCGTCTACCTAAGGTGCTTCGAGAACTTCGAGTGAATCCAAGACTACAACTGGGGGACGTTTGTTTGATATACTTGTACTCTAAGTTATCAAAGGGTTATAGGTGGAAGAAGAAGCATGTGACATGAAACATCACACTACTACGGTAATATTTATTGGTCTTTTAGTGTTCGTGTTTCATTTTCATTACATTCTTGCGACGTGTGTTCCAACACTTTTCAGGCTTGGATCCTCTAGTACTTCTCGTGCATCTCTGGATGGTTGTGTGTATTGATTTATACTGAGGATATGTCGTGCGCTTCTGCATTTTCCCCACTCAGAGGGAACCAGGTGACAGAGTCGTTTAGAGTGTATCTTGACCGCTTGGTTGTTGAGGATATGCACTTTAATATCTATGTCGATAATCGCGAGACGCGGCCATTTGGCGACATGGTGTTATACTCTGTATGATTAGCTTTGGTTCACGTCTCACATTTCCTCATCTGTCTGGGTGTGTCATGCGATAGTTTGGCTATACTCAGACAATTCTCAGATACCCTATTGTCTTTGCTCCTCCTGCTATGACATATAGAGATACGGATTCCATGTTTGATGATTATCTTAGTCATTAGGTATCGGAGGATCCACGGAGTATCATAGCTGAGAGCGACTAGAGTTATGTCAACGAATACATTAGGTGGTTCTTTAGGGTGTCACATTCATATGTGGTGTAGGCTGCTCCAGGAGATCCACCAAGGTCAACTCATCAACAGATACTAGAGGAGGGGATGCACAGTTAGATCATGCTAATAATGTCTTGCCTAGTGTTAGCTGACCAATTTCGGCTAGGGGAGAAATCCAATTTCGACTAGGGGACCTGTCGGAGCCTCCTCGACAGGATGGTGGACGAGTCCGTAGGTTGACACTTGTAAGCCTTGGTCGAAGTCGAAGGGTTTGAGCAGTGAAGGAAGACGTGGGCACTCAAAGAGACCGTGGGTAGTTATTTGCCAAAATGGGGGAAGTGGATCGACACGTGACATCATGAGATGGTTTTGTAACCTCCAGATGGTTATTTTCAGCTAGTATTTAAGCCAATGTTAGGTGAGATTCTAGGGGTGGCATTTTAAACATTTGCAGTAGTGGTAAAGCTTGAAGTATCAAAGCGTTTACGAGAAAAGAGTCAATCTCCTCACAAAAATGTACTTTGCCTCCATTTTATATTTATAAGTCATTTAATCTTACAAAATTTACCTTTTGTCTTTCTTGCTTTATCGTTCATACATTCCCTTTTTTTCGCCTTACTTTTATCACGTTCCTAACTCATCAAGAGTTAAGTTTACACCATTTTAAACCTTTCAAAAACATGATTTACCAAAAAGCCATACGCTCAAACACTAAGTTCAGGACTTTGTAGCCGGTCCTGCAAGTAACCCTCTTATAAGAAGGCTAGAGATTATTGACGAAACAACAAATTGGCACACCTGATGGGACCTCGATAGTGTTAAGTGTATGCGATTGCGCAGTGGGAAAATGACGTCTCCTAGACCCCACGAAGGAGCGTCTTCGGAGGGAGACACAACGACGCCCGAGGCCGCCGACACCGGCTCTAGCATGGCTTTGACAGTTTCAACAGCATTTGTAGGACCAATTATGACGTCGTGTCAGTCATAAACTCTGACATCGACAACCATGGGGACTATGGGGCAACATATGCCCAGTTTCACGGTTCCCATGCACAAAACGTTGAGAATACCGATGGAGTTTATGGCAAATATGAATAATCTCGGTTCGACTTACAACGATACCTCATCATCGCCATTCCCGTGCTACCAGGGTTTTGGACCTTTGGAAACCCCATTTGGTTGACCCCCAGGTTTCGGATTGACGTCTCAATCAGTCCCAACTTTTACGTCAAGTTCTATCGTCGTTATGAGAGAACAGATGGACGAGAGCAACCATGAAATGGTACACATGCTAACTCAGTAAATGGATACTATATTGAGGCCATTGATCCAGGATTCGATGCAGAGTTATCAATAGTTGGCGACCCAAATGACAAGGATTGGAGATTTTTTGGGAGCTCCAAGGGCTCAAGTTCGTCGGAATCCCACGCCTCCTCCTCGACCGAAAACACTGGTTCGACAAGAGGAGATGATAGATGATATTGTCGAATAGGAATATCAGGAATTCGAACACATCCCAAGGGTGGCACGAAGGCCCCCCGTGGTACTGGTTAACCGCAACTAGGATCCATACCAGGTGGTTCGACAAGTTCGACACGATGCATCCATGAGAGAACAAAACCTAGAGGCTATCCTCGAACGGGTCATAGTGCGAAACAGAGTAAGCCCTTGCCTACAATGGCCGACTTACTCTTCGCCCCTGCCGGATTTTGTCTTACAGACAGAATTGCCTATGGGATGGAAAGTCCCTAAATTTACTAAGTTCACTGGGGATACTTAAGAATCCACCGCCGAGCACGTGGCCAGGTACCAGACCGAGCCTGGCGACATAGAGAACAATGAGGATTTGAAGTTAAAATACTTCCCAAGTTCTCTGACAAAAAATGCGTTTACATGATTCACGGCGTTATCTCCACAGTCGATCAAAACGTGGACACAGTTAGAGAGGTTGTTCCATGAACAATTTTACATGGGACAATCAAAGATCAACCTCAAAGAACTAGCTAGCGTTAAGCGAAAGGTTGATGAATCAATTGATCAGTATCTGAACAGGTTTAGACTGCTAAAAGCATAATGCTTTACTCAAGTCCCTGGACACGAACTAGTTGAGATGGCGGCTGGAGGTCTAGATTATTCTATAAGGAAAAAGTTGGATACTCAGTATCTGAGAGATATGGCCCAATTGGCCGATATAGTTCGACGTATCGAATGCCTGAAAGCTGAGAAGTCTAAGGCGGGTCGACATCAAAAGAAAGAAAAAGTGTTCTACATCGCAGTCGAGGGAGTTTCTTCCGACGACAAAGATATAGTCGATAGGAGTGAGGTCAATGTGGAAGAACTTAAGCCCGGACCTCCGTATGCGTGTAAGATTTTGAAGCCATCAAATGGAAAAAAACCCGTCAAACCAGAAAAAACAGACAAATACGTAGCTAAGACCTATACTTTCGACGTGTTTAAGTGCGACGAAATCTTCGATCTATTAGTAAAAGATGGTCAAATTATCGTCCCTTAGGGTTTAAAAGACCCTCCCCTAGAACAAAATAAAAAATAGGATTCTTTAAATTTCATAATTTCCTTGGTCACAAAACTCACCAATGTGTTCTTTTCAGGGATTTGGTGCATAAAGCTCAAGTTTGGCGAAAGGCCAAAAATGCAGGTGGATTCTGATCCTTTGAAGGTGGAAGAAGCTTTGTACACGAAGCGTCTCTAGTGCATGATGGTAGAAACTACTGATGGTCTCGTTGAGGTTTCCAAAGCAACCTCATTAGCTGAATCATTCAAAGTGATGATGGTCGAAACGATTGAAGGTTTTAGAAATGAGGAAGAAAGGAGGCCCGAGTCTGCCTATCCTCATCATGGCGAAAGCTTATCAGACTTCTAGGAGAAGAATAAGGGAAATGGTTCAAAAGCTCTGTTATGCCCATAGTGCAGCGCGGTGTTTGACGAGAAAACCGCCGAAAGACTGGAGGCCGACAACAAGGTTGTGAAAGAGGAAAAGCCTAATGTCCCACGGTTCGTGTTCGATAGGCATGGAGCACCTCGACGGAACGAAGATTATAAAAGATAGTTTCAGCGTTCCCGACCAAAGACCTTCATTCCTCCAACTGATGTTCCAAATGAGAAATGGATAGAATCCGTCAATCAGAATGGGGGCAAAAAGCCAAAATGGAGGGTGTTGGAGAAAGAGACAAAATCTCCAGAGAAGAAAAGAGGCTACACAATCTCTCCTAACTACAAGGGAAAGAATCCAATGACTAGGACATAGTGGAGACGCCACCACCGGAAAAAAAAAGTTGGGAAAGTCGTTACCACTCCGTAGTCGAAGACTCCGGAGACCATTGGACAAAAGGAACAAATATCAAAGGTCGTAGGACCAGGAAAAATGGTGGCCAATCATTTAGTGGCCATGACCGTCGACTCGAAGGGAAACAAGGCAGTGATAGCTACTTAGAATGTGGAATGTTCGTCACAGATCGAGAGCCAGCCACAAAGCGAGGGAAAATCAAAGAAGGAAGAGCCCAAGTATTCTACCCAACTAGAGGAAGGAGAGCCTGAATACTCCCCTCAATCTGATGAGGAATTCGACGAAGACATGTATGAAGAAAACAACGATGAAATTTATGGTGACGATTTCATCGTAAACTATGGCATCATATCGGTGTTGCTAGCTGAATACGACATGGTGTCCGAAGTCTCTGAAGAAGGAGACTTTATGTCAGACGAAACAGATGGAGGAAAACCTTTATGCTACTATGTCATGAATAACGACATGGTGAAAGAACATAACGCAATGTTTGAAAGGCCCAGTTCTTGGATAATGTACCATCTGAAACCGTTGTTCATCAGAGTTAAGGTTGATGGAATGCCGGTGAATAAGGTTTTTGTCAACGGGGGTGCTGCAGTCAATCTGATGCCCTATACTCTGTTCAAGAAAATGGGAAAGGGTGACGAAGATCTCCGACAACACAACATGGTCCTCTCAAACTACGAAGGAAAAACCAGCAATATAATGGGGGTTGTTCAGGTCGACCTCGCTGTAGGCACGACAACATGTTCAACACTATTCATGGTGATAGACTCAAAAGCCAATTTCAACTTACTCCTGGGTCGAGAATGGATCCATGGGATAAGGGTTGTTCCCTCAACGGTCCACCAAAGGCTTATAATCCAGCGAAAGGACGGCATCATAAAGAATATTGAGGTTGACCAAAGTTATTATCGGGTCGACGATAGGGGTTCCAAGAGGTATTTCGACCAACACTTGGCAAATATAGCGCCATGTGATGACGAATAGGGCTTCTATACTTCCGTCAAAATTGGTCAAGTTCTGAACTTAGACCCTGATCATGGTTTCATATGGGATAACGAGGAAGACACGGGATCAGAGGTGGGAATCCCACTTACGGGGAGACCAGCAGTCGATGAGGATGACTGTTGAGTCAGAAAGCCTAACTCAAATTTCAGCCTATTTGGATGAAAACAAAAGGAAGTCAATTCTCGAAAGGGAGAGACTTCAGAATTTGGCCTGTGAGGCCGAAGGTCTAGAATATGGTCGACCAGACTAGACAACAACTTCAGAAAGCCGGAGGCTTGATTGTATCTATGACAATGAGCCTTTGGGGTTCAAGAAGAACCCACTAAATGAGTCCCAGAAGATGCAAGCGCGAGATCCCCTCGAAGAGATCGATCTGGGAGATGGAATCACAAAAAGACAAACCTACATAAGTACTAAGGTGGGGTCAGAAATGAGGGCGAAACTGTTTGAGGTATTGATCGAATATAGGGACTGCTTTGCCTGGGATTATGACGAAATGCCAGGTTTAAATCGAAGCATCGTAGAACACCGACTGCCTATCCAACCTGGGAAAAAGCCAGTGAAGCAACACCCTCGATGATTCGCTCCAAACATTACTTCAAAGATCAAGCAAGAAATCGAAAGACTCCTCAAAAGTTGTTTCATAGGAACGACAAGGTACGTTGAATGGTTGGCCAACATAGTGCTTGTCATCAAGAAAAATGGAACTCTTAGGATTTATATAGATTTCAGAGATCTAAATAACACCACGCCTAATGATGAGTATTCAATGCCCGTGGAGGAAATGTTGGTCGATTCGGCCGCAAGTTTTGAGTATCTGAGCCTACTTTATGGATACTCTAGCTACAATCAAATTTAAGAAGATATCCCCAAGACAGAATTTCAATGCCCTGGCGCTCTAGGGACATACGAGTGGGTCATCATGCCGTTTAGTTTGAAAAACGCAGGAGCAACCTACCAAGGGGCCATGAATGCCATCTTTCATGACTTCATTGAGAAGTTCATGCAGGTATATATCGACGACATTATGGTAAAGTCTTCATCTCAGGAGGGGCACTTGGATCACCTTCGACGCTCGTTTGATAGAATGAGGAAATATGGATTGAAAATGAATCCATTAAAGTGTGCTTTCGGTGTGCACGCAGGTGACTTCCTGGGATTTGTGGTACACAAACGAGGTATCGAGATCAATCAGAACAAGATGAAGGCGATCTTAGACCTCAAAATCCCATCTACAAAGAAACAGCTCCAGACTTTGTTGGGGAAAATAAACTTCTTAAGAAGATTCATTTCGAATCTTAGTGGTAAAATGAAGGTATTTCCGCCGCTACTTAAAATTAAGAAGGAAAGTGATTTTCACTGGGCCCTTGAACAACAAGAGGCTTTCGATGCGATCAAGGGGTACCATACCAAACCTCATATTATGTTACCTCCCAATAGGAAGAAAAATATGAGTTTATATATTGTTGCGTCTGATACGACTATAGGGAGCATGTTGTCCCGAGAGGATTGTAATGGTGTCGAAAGGCCCATATATTACCTCAATAAAAGGTTGATAGATGATGAAACTAGGTACAATCTCATAGAAAAACTATGTCTATGTTTGTACTTCGCCTGTATGAAATTAAAGCAATATATAAAACCAGTTGATATTTATGTTTCGTCTCATTACGATATTATTAAACATATGTTGTCTAAACCTATTCTGCATAGTAGAATTGGGAAATGGGCACTGGTGTTAACAGAGTTCTCTCTAACTTTCAAACCTTTAAAGGCCATGAAAGGCCAGATCATGGCGGATTTTATAGTGGATCATGTCATGGTCGAATTATCCCTGAATGTGGTCGACACCATACCATGGCGTCTGTATTTCGAAGGATCGAGTCACAAAGACGGAACGGGAGTCGGGGTATTGATATTATCCCCTCAGGTGGGTCCGACGAAGTTTAAATACAGGATCAGTGAAAAGTGTTCCAATAACGAAGCCAAATACGAGGCTTTAATAGTTGGTCTTCAGCTTTTGAAAGAGATGGGAGCCAGTCGAATTGAAGTAAGGGGAGACTCGGAGCTGATAGTAAAGCATATCACACGCGAATATAAGTGAATCAAAGGGAGTTTGCTAAAATATTTTGTGACTGCAACGCGACTATTAGAACATTTCGAAGTTACAAACATAAGACATATACCTAGAAACAAAAACCAAGTGGCCAACGAATTGGCTCAGATTGCTTCAGAGTATAAGATGTCTAAATCGAAGTTACAAGATATGATCGAGGTTTGAGAGAAAATGGTATCGAGAACACCACTGACAGAAGATATCCTCGATAAGAATGACAGTCATGACGGAGAATGGTAGGAAACCTGTGGAGTCGAGAGGCATGGGAACATGGAGTTTTCATTGTCAACAGTTCATCGCCAACAGATTGGAGGAAGCCGATTATCAAATATTTAGAGAATTCAGTCGGGGGTACTGATAGGAAAACCAAATATAGGGCTTTAAGTTATGTGTGGGCAGGAAAGAATTGCTGAAGAAGACACCATAATGGGTATTACTTAAATGCATGGGAGATGCCGAAGTGTACTTAGCCATATATGAAGTGCATAGTGGAGTCTGTGGTGCTCACCAGGCAGGCCATAAGATGAAGTGGTTGTTGTATCGACAAGGGGTTTATTGGCTCAGTATGTTGAAAGAAATCATCGAATTTGCCAAGGGATGCCAAGAATGTCAAAGACATGCATGTATTCAACATATTCCAACGAGTGAGTTGCATGCGATCATCAAACCATGGCCCTTTATGGGGTGGGCTTTAGACATCATTGGAGAAATTCGACCAGCCTCGTCGAAGCAACAAAAGTTTATCCTAGTAGGGATAGATTACTTCACCAAATGGGTCGAAGATGTCCCTCTAGTGAAGGTGAATCAAGAAGCGGTGATTAAATTCATTCAAAAACATATTGTGTATAGGTTTTGTATCCCAGAGACCATTACCACGGATCAAGGGTACGTGTTTATGGGATAAAAGATGCAGGAGTTCGCCAGCGAGACAGACTTCGGGTTGGTTACCTCTACACCTTACTATGCACAAGCGAATGGCCAAGTATAAACGGCCAATAAAGTAATAATAAGCTTGATTAGGAAACATATCTCCAAGAAACCAAAGAACTGGCACAAGACTTTGGACCAAATTCTACGGGCTTGTCGAACGTCCCCAAAAGAGGCGACGAATTCGACGCCTTTTCGACTGACGTTTGGTAAATGTCGCGGCGCGAAAAATACCCAAGCGTAGGGAACGCTCGAAATATAAATAAAACAGAGTCGCCACCGAACTTTATTTATTCCCAAAGAGGGAAAGGGGAAATATCAATAAAACCCACAAAAATAAAAAAGAAATGGTCGTCGCAACCAAATCGGGTTCGGGAGTCGGTTATGCAAGGGGAAGGTATTAGCACCCCTCACATCCATCCTACTCGATGGGACCCATTTAGTTAGTTTTGTATTAGAGTGTGAGCGTGATATCATTTGCAATATTCTACTTATCGGGTAAGGAAAGAGAAAGAAAGAAAGGAAAGACTTATGGGTGTTTTAATATTAATGTGCCTGACAAGATTTCGCAATCCTGCTCCTACGTATCTCCAGGTGCTATGAAGAACTCAAGGCATACGTAGTTCTACCCAAAGAGAACTACTGGATGGATTGCTTTTAAAGAGAGTGATGCTTGGATCATATTTGAGCGATTAAACCTTTACTTGTTGCTCACTCTTGGAGGCTGAAGTCTTTGTTTGTTTCACATCAAAATGAATATTGCATACTGTTTTCTGAAAATGTTTTCGAAGTTGCACAAGGGCGGAAAACAAGTTTGATGAGTTTGAGTTGATTTTAAGCGGAGACAAGCATCTAAGCAGGGAGCTCTACTGCAGTACTCAGATGCTCGAAAAGGAAGAGGCCTAAGCCCAATAACTCTCTTTTCATCCAAAAGTTTATTATGAAAATGTATGGCAAATTAGGCCAAAGTTCATTAACGGAAGACGATTAGTCAGACAGAGAGCTCTACAACAGTGTCCAAATAATCGGGAAAGAGAAGGTCGATACCCAATCAATCTTTTTCTTCTATAAGAGAAATGACCTAATTCTAGTAATTATTGTATTTTAATATGGAAGACGAATGTTTGAACATTGAGCTCTACAGCAGTATCCTAACATCCGAAATAGAGAAAGTCTAAACTTAATCAGTTTCTTCCATTTTTATTGTGAAAAGCTTTTAAAAACAGTGGGACGACTTGACGTTGGATCAAGTGTCAGAAGTTTACTTATGAAAAATAATTTGGATGTGGCGGGGGTTTAGATTTTTAGTGAACATTTGAGGATAGGCGTGCTCCTAATGCTTGTTTACTCAAGATATTCAAAAGGATGTGCTTCCAATTATCACTTGTTATCCTTCGATTTTATTAAAGTATTTTGGGCATAGAAATATTTTGACGTTGGGTCAAGCATTTCAATTTAACTTATGAAATAATTTGAATTAAGCGAAAGAGCTACTCGATGTTGGATCGAATACTCACGTCGTGAAAATGGTTTGACTTGTTGAAAATGATTTTTGAGTTTAAATATGAAAATAAATTTGTTTTTTTTTTGTTTTGAAAATAAATATGGATTTTTATTATTTTAATATGATTTAGTTTTTAATGCTTAAATATTTAACTACTAAAAAACAGATAATAAGAAAAAGAGAATCAAAATAGAGTGTGGCTTAATGAGTAAATAAGCTTATATTCTAATGATACCCCGTCCAATAAGGGAAGTCATTCAAATTAATTTCAATTAAATGATAGCAAATAGGAAATAATAAAATAAATAAAGTAAAAGAATAGCAAAATTCTACCAGAATAAGAACACATGCATAGGATGGTTAGGCAGGATGTTAAATAAGAATTTGACAGTCACTTAAAAAACATATCTACATATAAACTTAAGCTGAAATATTTATTTATATGTATAATAAACTGAAACATTCTATATACATAAAAATCAAATTTAATAACTTTTATATATATATATATATATATATATATATATATATATATATATATATATATATATATATATATATATATATATATTAGAAAAAATTAGAACAGAGAAATTTATATATACACATGCAAAACTAGCATTAACAGTATGTATGTATTAGAAAAACTTGGAACAAAAATTTGTATATACACATGCAAAACTAACACTAACAATATGTATATATTATAAAAATTTAGAATAAAAAATTTATATATACACATGCAAAACTAACACTAATAGTATGAATATATTAGAAAAAATTAAAAAAAAAAATTTAATATACACATACAAAACTAACACTAACAATATGTATATATTATAAAAATTTAGAACGAAAAATTTATATATACACATGCAAAACTAACACTAACAGTATGAATATATTAGAAAAAATTAAACAAAAAATTTAATATACACATACAAAACTAACACTATCAGTATGTATATTTTAAAAATAAAATTAAAAAAAATTATAAGATATTGTTTATATATATACACATGGTATCAAGATACATATATTTAAAAAAAACTTAGAACGAAGAGTTTATATATATATAAAACAAACAAGCATAACTAGTAACAAAAGTTTGAACATTGAAGTAGAAAATAGAAGCTTACCGAAAGGCAAATGGTTTACGGTGGTGCAACCGCTGCAGTGTATTGTTATTGTTGTGCTCAGTGGTGGGTTGAAGGTGTTGGTCGTTTGGTCTCCGGCAAAGACGAAACGAACGGAGGAAGTACTTGTTGAGATTTGTTTTGTATGTGTAGGGTGAGGTTCGATCAGAGGGTGTGGTTTCCGGCGAGCAAAACGATGGCGGAAGAAAGGGTTGTTTATGGAGGAACTTTGAAGTGCGTTGATTTTCTAAAGTTATGGAGGAGATTTTCAAGTGTATTGATGAATGAAGAGATGGAGTAGGTTGTTGTGTGAGGAGAAAGTTACATGGTGGTTTTTTTTATTGAAGTTTTCCATCCATCCTTATGAGTTCAATAGTGTGGTTGTTCATGAAGCATGTGTTATGTGTTGGTTAAAACAGAGGTATTGTTGTATGTAATGATGTGAAGTGTATATCATGAAGAAAAATAGGGAAGGGGTTTTCTTGAGATGGGTTAAAGGTGATGTTGATGGTGAGTATCAGTTTATGAAGAAAGTGTTGGGAGAAGGGATGAGAAAGTGAAGTGTGATGATGAATGATGATGATGGAGCAGAGAATAGGAGAGTATAAAAAAATGAGAAAAATAGAGATAAAAAAAATATCTAAGAGAGAGACCACGTGGGAAGGAAGGAAAGAGGAGGAAAAATATCCAAACACATGCCATGTGTCAACTTTATGATGGTTCAAAATTAATCTATTTTTAAAAAATAAAATAGTAACAAGTGTCAAAAGGTGATTGGTTGTCTAATTTTATTTAAAAAATAAAATAATTCTTTTATCTTCAAAAATTAAATTAAAAATAAATAAACACAAATTAAAATTGACTTGAAAATACAAATAATTCTAAATAAATCTTCCAATTGTTTTTTACAAAAGAGTAAAAACAATCGGACAAAAATTGAGTAAAATTTGGGCGCAAAAATACCCGGAAAAAAAAATGAACGCATTAAAATGATCAGCGTGAAATAAACTTCTCTTAAAATACAGGTTTTGATCGATTTTTTGAAATAAAAGTTGACCGGTTAAATGGCTCAGGCGGATAAAATTGAGATTGAAAAAGTAGTCGAAAAATTAAAACTAGCACGCCAAGTTAAACCACGCGAATCGTAGATTAAAAAAAACTGACATCTTCAAGCTCAATTTTGAAATTTCCTATCCGCTAATTCGACGTACAGTTGAGAAATGGTGCGACTGGTCTGTCTGTAGATCCGAAAAATTAACCTAGCTAGAATTTCAAGCACTATGCGAAACAATATGCATGTTGTGACAAGTATAAAATGCAAACTTCTGTTGAATGCACTGATTCACTGACTAAATAAATACAAACAGACAATCAGACACAAATGAATCGCCCTTGGACCATTTGCTTCTCATTCTCAAACACAAACAAAACCCTGTATATATTCAGACAATAACAACACTCTTGATTCTCACCTTCTGAACCTCTGAAACAAGATGTAATTGAATGAATGATGCACTGAGATCGAGAAATCAAGTCTTTCGACTTCTTAATCAACATATGATGAATGAAGGTTATTAAGATAAGATAAAATGCCAAAACTCCTGACTTTTCATCTAAAATCTTGATAAATTCTTTTTAACTGATGAAATGCATGACAAAATGGATCGATTCATGCTATGTTGATACGAGTGAAAAACTCAGGGTAAAATTTAGGGTATGACAGTAACAATGCCATATTGCCAGTAGAGATCTGCTTATAGTCCGTCAGATTCCAACGTCATAACGACCTTCAGTTAGAATAGTACTGGAACATGATGTTCGACGAATTAGCTGATTTGGACGAAGAAAGATTGGTCACAGTCAAAATGTTGATCCGACAGAAGGAGCGCATAGCTAAGGTTGTAAGAACAAAAATTGTTCTACAACAGATTCCTTGATTTTGATGATAACAAAGGATGAAACCAAAAATGGCACCCTAACGAAAAGTTTCTAAGTGTGCAGGATTCTAAAGAAAGAAGGAAGAAATCTGATGATGTCATCAGATACAAAACCAGATCAGATACAAATTATCAAAAGATAAGAAGCATCTGAAGTAGAAACAAGTTCAAGAAAGTCTAACTCTGAGCAAAACAACAAGTATCAGAAGCATCTGAACAAGAAGTAAGCTCTAGAAGTTCTGACTCTGAACAATGCTATCTCTAAATTCCAGAAGTTATCAGCGCTGTCTAAAGAAACTATCTGAACTCAACATCAGAAGCAAGATTCCAAGATTCTCCAGAAACACAAATACTCTGAGCATGGAATTGCTAATCATGAAAGAGTAACGTTAAAGTCAAGTAAAGATTTGCAAATGGTTTTCCTAATTAAGAAAGAGACGTTAATCTCCAATTTCAATAAAGAAGATACTACTTGTGGTAAGTAGTCATTTCAAGGAGAGAAAGTTATCCTGCAGAAGCTATTTAAGTGATGGCGTAAATTCATTTTAATATCCACCAGTTTCAACTACTACTTCAACTGATATATAAAATGGGCTGCAATCAACTTTGAAGAATTAGCAAGCCAACAAGCCAAAATTATACTGAAACATCAACGCTCAAGAAAAACACTCTTGCTCTCTAAGATCTTCACGAAGCTTTTGCTTATAACGTGAAAAAAAACTCTTGTTCTTAATACTGTAATATTTGCTTTCTTAGAAGCACTCTAGATTACATAAATCTTTTATCTATTGTTTATTTATTTCCTCAAGTGACTCTGTGAAGTCTGTATACTTGAGAGGACTAAGAGATCTTTATCTTAGACGTTGTTTGTAATCTTTCAAGATTAGTGGATTAAGTCCTTGTTGAAGGCGAAATCACCTCGGCCGGGTGGACTAGAGTAGCTTTGTGTTATAAGCGAACCAGTATAAAATCCTTGTGTGATTTTCATTTTGAAAAAGCGCTTATTTTTCCAAACAATTCAAACCCCCCCTTTCTTGTTTTTCTCACCTTCAAAGGTATACAATAGAAAGGTAAGGGAAAAACCTTTACTGATAATGATTACAAAATATGGTCGATAGACCTACAAGAGAAATAAAAACAGAAAGAATTCAAATGGGGAACCTATATTTAAAATCCTCAAACGAGGTCATCTCGTGACTAATCCTATTATCCAGAGTGAGCTTCTTCCCGCGTAAGTATTTGATGTTAGTCTCGATCTTGAGGGCCCTTTCTCCATGAGATATTCCCCTCAGGATTTCACTGTCGATCACCTCTTGCTCAGGAACTCCCTCAATCATCTCCAAAGAAGCTTTTTGCGCTTCCACCTCAACAATCTTTTTATTAAGTTCAGCGATCTGGGCTGGTAGTCAGAGATCTGTTGATCGAAGGCTTCCCGCTGACGAAGACGTTATTCCTTCTTGTGTTCGAATTCGTCGAGTTCCCGCTCACAAACCTCACTAGAGTCCCATTCGATCTTCGCCTCATCGAGTTTCGTTTTTATCTGAAGATCAGCATTTTGTCAAAGGCTCAGGTCCTTGGAGAATTGAGTAAAAAAGGCCTCAAATTCGACAAAATACTTGACCATTGAGGTAGGAAGATCATGGAGAGCAAGAGAGTCGAGAAATTTGAAAACATCACGAGCAATCTCCCCTTCTCTTTCAAGAGTGCCTAGAAATTCTTCATCGAAGAGTGACGCCTTGAGCTGTTGAAGGATGAAGACAACCTCGGTGTGAAGCTCGTAGGAAGCACCGACAGTAGTAGATGGAGGTGGTGCGTCAGTCGACAAACGACGAATTTGTTGCAATTTTCTTAGGGCCTCAATGGGATTCCTTTGTTTGATAGTCCTTATGTCGTTTGAGGTCAAAATGTTGGTCGATACGTTTTCGTCAGCCACATTCGCATCAAGAGGTGGTGGAGAGGCATGATTTTGAGAAGTCACTGGGGAACCACTTTGAAACTCAGATTGTCGTTGAGGGCTTAAGACGACGTTGGCGGGAGGACGTTCGGTTGTATCTCTGGCCACGACTTCGACCTCAATCGGGGAGCCCACTAGTCCCTAAAAGATAGAAGTGTTAGATCACATGGAAAGGAGAAACCCATATATGATGGGTAAGAGTATGGATAAATACCTGGAGATCCACAGGAGACGAAGCAGTGGGAGTTCTCTCTGAATCCCGGGGAGTAGGAACCTCTTCGACATCTTCCTAGACTGTCGGGGAAACCTTTGGAGCCACCTTCATCGGAGTCTTCTAGGTTTGAGCCTTCTTCCGCCGCGTAGGGGTAGGACGAGTTCTGGAAGGTGCTTTTGATGGAGAAAAAATGTGTGAGTGCACACTCCCATCAGAATCTTCATCCCCTACCACAAGCACCTCTTCGGGTATCTGAATGTTAAGACATGTGGAGAGGTGATAATAAGGTCTTAGTCAAAAACTTGTTCAAAAATGAATAGGTAATACATATGGAGGCAGGGTCGAAGGAGCCCGTTTCTTCTTCGAAGGTTTCGCCTGAGTCGGTTTACCAGAGGGGGAGACCCTCTTTCGACCCTAATAGCCAAAAAAACTGTTACTTTGGTATAACACCAATAAAAGAAGAAAATAAATTAGTTTACAAGTACCTTTTTAGGGGCTTCGTCAACATGAGGCTTTTGGATTCTTTGGTCGGGAGCATTAGCGGACAGAGGCGGAGGCGGTATATCACCGGCGAGAGTGGGAAGTGCGTCAACCATGTTTTGAAGAAACCGGTCACCTGGGAAAGCATGACTGTAGTAGGAGTTCCACCACTCGTCAAAATCTATGGTTATCAAGAAATATTGTTGGAACCTAAAAATTGGGAGTTCGTAACGGTTTGTAAATCAACAAAAACAGAGGCAAGCCTTATGATCATCAGCTGTTAACGTTCGACCGGACCAAAAAATGTCGGTGTCATTAGATACTAGAGGCTTCGGGACCATTTGACTTAGGCCAAATTGACGAGCCACAAGGTTTGGTTGGTAACTCATGAAACCGAACCCCTTCGTCCCTGGTTCAATCCTGTATTACAGTAAGGTAGGAGTCAGGAAATCCCTCCATATCGCGTTCGACTAAGCTGCAGTTTGTAGGGAGTTACCGGGAAAGGGATCATTGAACCATTTGGGGCCGATTCTGTTAGCAAATGCCGTCATGCCAGGAGCAAATTTGTCCGCTTCGATGAAAATATTCAAATATTTCATGAAGATATTGGTGTTTGGAGTCTCCTAACAGGTCGTCAAAGCCAACCCGGCTCCTTCGATCGGTCAATCTTTGTTCAGTCGCATGAGACGCTCCGACATTGTGTATCCCAGCTGCTACTCAAAGGTAGCATTTAACCAATGTTGCAAGAGCCACAAAGGACCTGACAGGTTCAGGGCTTTGGGAGTGTTGGGAAGAAGTTTCAATTTTAGGGTTGCCAGCCCTAGATCCTAATACAAGGAGGCCAGTAGTAATTTGTCTAATGATACCTGTCGACCCTCATGAATCTGGATTGCCAGAGCAATATAACTTTTTTCTATCTGCAATGAACCAGGACAGAAAACGTAGTATGAGAGCCACAAGGTAAGGAAGGCTATGTGCTCCTCGTCAGACACTTCGACAGAGTCCTTGTTGTGGTGGTCTTCTATATAGTTCAGAAGGATGGCCCGACAAAACGTGAAAGTATACTCCTTCGAAAGGGTTGGATCGAAGGTTTCCCCCTGGGGCGAAAGGTCGGTGATCGCCGCCACGTCGAAGAGAGTGGGTGTCAACATCCCACAAGGCAGCTAGAACGTGTTAGTCGAGCCTTCCCTGAAGCATAGGGACGTCAACAACATACAAGGATTGACACGGTGGGCATACCTTGATACTTGAATAAGGTCAAAAATCCTTGCACTCTGTCATTGGTCTTGACGCTTTTGTTGGACCTTGTTAAGTCACGCCAAGTATTCCTTGTTGCCAGGAGTGGGCATGGATTGAAAAACCCTAGCTTTCGCCTCCTTGAATCTGACGTCAAGCACGATAGATCTATCGAAAGCAGGAGGCATAACAGGTTTATACCCAAAAAAAAAGGGCGCAACGGTCTTTGGAGAAGACTTTTGGTCAACAAGAGGTTCGTGGAAAGCCAACAACTTTTTGTCAACCACGAAAGGTATCACCATCTGGCGTTGCCAATTCTTGATAATAGCTTCATCAGATGATATGGGTTGAGGAATGCGATTCATACCCTCTTTAGCAGAAAGTTTGAAGGCGATGGGATTGTGTCAAGTACCATAGGAAACAACTTCTTTGGCGTGAGAAGAGGAAGCCATTGTGAAATAAAGCAAAGGTTTGGAGTTTCTTGAGATGTTGGGTGAGAAATTGCAATGCAAAATATGTCTGAAGTTTTGAGCAAGAGAATACGTGAGTATGGGAGCAGAAAAGTGTGTGAAGAAGGAGAAGAGACTATTTATAGCCCAGTGAGGTGAACACTCGAGCGCTAGGTAATTGATAAGTGGCTGGTTGGGAAGTAATAAGAAGAGTTAGTGGGGTTCGGTTGAGATCCCATGACCTAGAGATAGTTGCTAATATGATAAAGTGTCTTGGAAAGCGTGCGACCGAAAAAGTCATCATCACATATGAAGTCATGAGTAATGATAAGACAACTAGCAGAAATATAGAACTTTAAAAGGCCAGTTCCTCGATCGAAGTGCTCATGTTGAAGGCGGCCTTTTCAGGGGGCAATTTGTTAGCTGACCAATTTCGGCTAGGGGAGAAAGCCAATTTCGACTAGGGGACTTGTCGGAGCCTCCTCGACAGGATGGTGGACGAGTCTGTAGGTTGACACCTATAAAACTCGGTCGAAGTCGAAGGGTTTGAGCGGTGAAGGAAGACGTGGGCACTCAAAGAGATCGTGGGTAGTTATTCTCCAAAATGGGGGAAGTGGATCGATGCGTGGCATCATGAGATGGTTTTGTAACCTCCAAACGGTTATTTTCAGCTAGTATTTAAGTCAATGTTAGGTGAGATTCTAGGGGTGGGATTTTGAACATTTGCAGTAGGGGTAAAGCTTGAAGTATCAAAGCGTTCACGAGAAAATAGTCAATCTCCTCACAAAAAATATACTTTGCCTCCATTTTATATTTACAAGTCATTTAATCTTACAAAATTTACCTTTTGTCTTTCTTGCACGTTCCCTTTTTTTGTCTTACTTTTATCACGTTCCTAACTCATCAAAAGTTACGTTTTGCACCATTTTAAACCTTTCAAAACCATCATTTACCAAAAAGCCATACGTTCAAACACTAAGTCCAGGACTTTGTAGCCGGTCCTGCATGTAACCCTCTTATAGGAAGTCTATAGATTGTTGACGAAACAACCCCTAGATGTCGCACTGTGGAGATTGTGCAGACATGCATTGACAAAGGTATATTTCCTAATGGGTCTGAGGTGAGAAGGTCCTATATGCCATTATGACGAAGGCACGAGAAGCACTGATGTACCAGAGACTGCGTCAGAGGGCTAGATGATAGTTTTTGTATTTTGAATTTATTGTCGATTGTATTTAATTTTAACTTATTTAGATTATATTGTGTATTTCGACTTCATATTATATATATATATATATATATATAATATATATATATATATATATATATATATATATATATATATATATATATATATATATATATATATATATATATATATATATATCGATTGATGACTTATTTTGTCCATATGAATTTATATATTTCATTTTTTGCATATCAATTGTATGGTTTACTGCCCATCACATAATATGATCCTTAACATTTATAAATCATCATTTTAAATTAAATAACCATAAAATTATGGTTACGAAAATACATCTCTGTAAATCCTAAACGGAGATGTATCTCCGAAACAATAAACGTATAAAATAGATATTTCAAAGAGAATGTATGAGACATGTTTTAAAATATTACAGAGATGAATGTTCAAATTAGTTAACGTTTTAATTTAAGATAAAATTGTGTTCGAAGATGTATTTTAAGAGTCTATCAAGCATTTTAGATTTTTCATATTTTATTTTTCCTAACTCAAGATAAAAATAAATTTTAAAAATATTTGGGACAGTTAACCAAACACGGTAGCTAATTAATAAAACCCAAGAATACACTACCATCCATTAAAACAAGGCACAAATTAAAAATTATTCGAAAAATAATAATAATTACACGACTGATGAATTTCCCTCGATAGAAGCAGTCAAAGTCAAAGAGGGACGTTGATAGATACTGAAACGGGTCACAGGTAGAACAAATTACGAATCAATACCCATGGACAATCCGAGAACACGTATGTTTGATCCATCTGATCCCATCCCGTAGCGTTGCCTTAACCTTACCCTCCACCGCATAAACCTTATACCTCGCTATTCTCTTTCTTCTCTTCGTTTTCGCGTCTCCAAAGCTCCAAGGCTTCGCCACCGGTGCCGCTCCGCCGTGACTCGCCTGAGTCATCGCGCCAGATAACTCACTCCGACTCGCGTAGTAGCTCTGACTGAAACCATAGCTTTTCCCGCTCACAATCTCGATTCTTCTATCACTTCCGTATGGGCCGTGATCCGACCCGTACCCGTACCCCTCCATGAATCAACTGAAGAACTGAGGAGGTTTCAAACAAGTGGTGTTTTTAAGGTTAGGGTTTATGAATTGTAAATGTATACTAATATTTATAGGAATAAATGTTTCATGTTTTATTTATTTTTGACAAAAATAAAATGGGTAATTTTTAATTTTATTGGTGTTGTCTCGGAGCTGGAAATCCGGGGTAGTGCTTTCCCCGATAGTATTAAACAAATATTATGGTTTATGTTGTTTTTATTTTTTATTATTATCATTATCATTATAGTATTGAAACTTTTGACAATATATTCTGACTCTCATTTGTTTTCTAATGTTGCATAATTTTTTATGGGAAGGTCTTGTGTTCCAACATATACTAAGATGATAAAGTTTGATTTGTCGGTTTATTAATGTACAAATGTATGATATATGTTAAAAAAAGGAAATTAAGAGGGGCCATGAAATGGACATATAGAGTGTGTTTTGGAATAATTAGCATCATTGTGTGAAAGGTAGGGCAAGTTTTAAGTAGCCAGGCAAATAGAGACTGGAAAGTGGAAGAGATGCAATGATAAGTTCAAATGGATGATTTGGTGGGAAAAGGGATGCGTTTAGTATAATGAATCAAAATTACTACTTTCTCCTCAAATTAAATGAGTAATTTGCGAGGCACTCACAATTTAGTTACTAAGAATATGAATTAATATTCTAATTTGTAAAACATTTTTAATATTCATTCATAAGTGAACGTGGAGACTAACATTGTGGTACTTAATGATGTGTTTCTCAAGTATAATGTTAAGAATTCTAGTTGGGTATCCTAGTTAGAGAAAAAAAATACAAAAGAAGTAAACCACATATTTGAATAGGGTATTAAACTATGCATAATGTTAATATTTTTTTCTTTTGTTTAAATTATGAAAGATGGTGAAATTGAAATCAAAGAAGTTGATTACTAAATTGAAATGAAAGAAGTTGGTTACTAGAGATAGTGTGACTGAATGGGATTTTTTCTTAACGACGAATAAATGCAATTGAAATTGTTTTTTCAATATCAATTAATCAGTTATATCTTATATTTATAAAAAAAAACTAGAGAAAAATGCAAACAATGTGTCTTAACGAATTGGTAAGAATCACTGATGGATTTGTAGAGGAAGATTGTGTTGTCTAATCGTGTGAGTGAATATGATGTTTATTGGTATTTTTAGTAAATTAAGTTACAAGATTTAATTTGCTTAAAGGATTAAACTTGAAAAAATTCTAAAGATATATTGTGCAAAACGGTTTGAGAAAATGTATTTGTGCGTGATAACGTAACATTTGAATGTAGAACAATTAGATAAAAATCCCAAGAAATAAAACGCAAAATTACTTGAAAAGATAAAGTAAACAAAGAAAATCATAAAAGAGATTAAGTAAAAATGTTTAGATTAAAAGTGGGACGTAAATTCATACATTTCTCACAAAAAATTTTATCTTTGTAACTTGGATGTTTGAATTCTACTTATATACGCGTACATCAATAATCGTCGACAATGATCAACTCTCCAACATTCGACACATATACTCTTACTTGGCCTTTCGTCCTTTACTTTGCTTCAGCGTGTCTTCTGTTCTTAAACTGCTGCAAAATCATTACTTCTGTCGAACAACATCTTCAAGTCTTCCAACTGTCTTTGTCGAGAATCCTCCATGTCGAACTTTGTAATTTTGGTGTCGAAAACATGATTTAGCTATCTGTACTTAACATGTATATTTATCTCACCTTCACTCTTATCGAACATGCTGAGTCAAAAATCTTAAATTAATATATGCCCCCATCCACCCACAAAATGTCACTTCCAATCATGTTTGCAATACAGAAGAAAGGTGGCGTTTTAAGCACACTCTCGGCACTATTCTAAGCAGCCTGCATACGTCACCGTCATTATGACCACTTTCACCTAGCCACCACGTCAATAAATGTGCATGCAATCGCATCATGGTACTAACTTCCAAGACCACCGTGGGCCATAAGAATTAACGCAATTAAAATACAAAGAAAATCATTAATAACAATTTTAAAACAAAAATCAAAATGCCAATTATTTTGGTTTCAAAAGAAAACTGAAAAGTCTCTTTTCATACGACTATATATACCTTTATCTCCTTCTTTCTCCCTTTTCACAACATTTATTTCTCTTTTGAACCCTATGAACTTTTGTTTTCCTATAACTCTCACTTTTTATCACTTTTTCTTCTGCTCAAGTACTAAGAACAACGACTTCTTCTTCTGGCATGAAAAAGCAACTTCCAATCCCTTTTGGTATTGATCTTCAAGGACTCATCCTCTTTAAATCAGTGTTATGTTCCATAACCTTCAATGGAGAAGGAGAAAACTATCATTTTGGCTTCTCACGTATTGATCCCATTTTCTCTTACAAGTGTCGTTCATGGGTTTTTGGGTCCTTTATCCAGATCATCTATGAAACCAACCAAAATGGAAAAGTTTTTCCCTTGTTCACCAACATGCAAACCTCGTGCGTTTGAAGATAGAATTTTTTAGTTGGGCCTCATGGAACATCCCGATTGTGTGTTTCGTTCTTCTCCTTTTACCAACAATAATGCTTATCTTAGTTGGTTGTACATAATACAAAAGAAAAAAAAAACAGACTTGGAAAGGTCAAGGTATTTTTTATTTGATTCAACTATCAAAAGCTGGATCCAAGGATAACCCTAACATGCTTATAGCTACTATATGCTTTTGAGAGTCTTCGACTAACACTTTTCATTTACCATGTAGGATGGTCACTCATACTCTTTTCGATGTTGTTGTTAATATTGTTCTTCGACCAACTAAGGAAACTTTCAACCTCACTCTTAAACACTGTCATACGGTGAACTGGACTTTTTGTGTTTTTTATCGCAATGTCGCGGTTAGCAAGAGTCGCCACCGACTTTTCTTTTATCCAATAAGGAAAGGTGGAAAAGAACAGGAAAGACCTTAATTTAGATTTTTGGGTTCGGGAGGTACATTATACAAAGGGAAGGTGTTAGCACCCTTTGTATCCATGGTTATCCATGGGCTCTTAATTGCTCGATCACTTATATTATTTTTGTCTAAAAAAAAAGTGTTTGTGAATTGTTTGGAAAATTGTTTTGAAAAGAGAATTTAACTTTGTAATGATTCTTGTATGAATGTATACAAAGTGGTTATCCCGTTTTAGTTTTGAAAATTGTTTAGAAAAATATAACTCGGTAATGATTCTAGTATGAATGTATACCAAGTGGTGATTTTCTAAAGGCATTTTGAAAGGTGTGAGGTGCAAAAAAAATGTTTTAAGTTGTGAGCCAGCAATTAAGAGTTATACCGACCCAAGGTCTTTACGGGCATTTCCTATCCTTATGAGGGTAAAACTGTCCTTATTATTGAGAAATAAGTAGTTTTATCCTTTGGATGTAAAAGGGTCATCGTAGGGTCATCGATTGGTCATTGAAGGCAACAGTTATGAGGATACCTTAGCATTCGAAGGGACTATCATCATTTAACCGTAGGCAACATCGGAGGGTCATCGAGGGACAAAGTTGTATATTCGAAGGCAACATCCGAGGGACTATAATTTATTTTATGATGATTTAATCGAAGGGTCTTTGCTAAGGGTATCCCCACGTTCGCGGGACATGACCGTAATATCGTAATCGTAAGGCAACAAAGAGAGGTCCAAGATCACTTATTCAAAGGCAAAGTTTTACAATTAATTATATAATTAGGATGAAACTCCACATTAAAATTATTAAAAATAATATATTAAAAAATTAATACATTAGAAATTAATACATTAAAAATTAATTTAGGGTGAAACTCCACAAGGGTATCCCACAAATAAAGTGGAATACCTAGCCAATAACCTTTTCCTGGGATATGTGAACCTTTACGAAACTCAAAAAAAGACACATGTCAGAACACCAAATCAGGGTGCAATCGAAGATTACACCGGAGAAATATCACAACAATAAATAGGATAGGATAAATAATGCATGGCTATGATAAAAACATAAAAAAAACAGACTAGAAGAATCAGGTACTGTCTCGTTCGCCTCTGCCTCGCCTAGCGAAGGCCACGGATTTTGAATTTGAAAACAACCCCATGTTAGGAACTTTGAATTTTATGGCATTTTATC
Source organism: Lathyrus oleraceus (assembly GCF_024323335.1). NCBI lineage: Eukaryota > Viridiplantae > Streptophyta > Magnoliopsida > Fabales > Fabaceae > Lathyrus > Lathyrus oleraceus. Next base: position 359,188,665 of record NC_066584.1, read on the forward strand.
ATAGGAATAACATGGTCAAACATTCAGGGTATTCAGGCATATTTAAATTCTCATACGAAAGCAAATTATATATCGACATTTAATCATGATGCATTATATATGTAGATATGGCCAATTGAAAGTATAAACAATAGAGATACGCAAACCTGTTTGCCAATTCAAGGTTGAAGGGATTGACCACTTGTAGTATCGGAATAAGTTAGGCAGCGGGAATTGGACGGCGATGGCTTCGGTGCAGATGGGCTGTCTTCAGGGTTTCTTTACTCTAAAATCTCCGGGTAGACAGGGTTCCTATGCCAAAGTTTCTATCCGTCCTTCTCTGTTCTCTCTCTTTCTTTTTCCTCAAGGTTTTGTTCCAAGGAAACCTCAGAGTGTTTTGCTTCTCTTCCTTCTTTCTCCAGTAAATCTCCCAGTGTAAACTCCAAGTGTCACTCCCAGTGTCACTCCTCTACTGAAACTTCAGTATTTATAGACTGATTTCGTGGGTAATGGGCTTGAAATGAGGGAGACCCAAGTCCAAAATAATTTGTTATATTTTATTTATATATTTATTTTAATTATTTAATTAATTAATTAATTAATTAATTAATTAAATTTTTTTCTCTTTTTTTTTTTTTTTTTTCGTTTTTTTTTTTTTTCGTTTTTTTTCGTTTTTTTTTTTTTTTTTTTTTTTTTAGGAAAAATGATGGGTAATTTTTTGGGGTATGACAGCTGCCCCTGTTCAATATTCTTGAACCGAGAGAGTTAGGATGGCGTGTATGCCATTCGTGGTCTGGAGGTGGAAGATTATTGAACACTAGAATGCCCCAAAAATTTGCACTTGAGAATCGACAGTTGGTCTTGATGGAGATGGGCTTAAAGATGCCATCCGGGAGGTTTGATGACGAAAGCTTCAGATCGAGCCGTACATTAGGCCAATTTGAAGACATGGGTGTCACACTGGGTCGTACGTTAGACCGTATAATGAGTCATCCATTAGGCTGCCGACTTCGCTGGGGAGTCGGAGTGTGTCATATGCTGTTGGGGATAAAGGATCAGAATGGACCATACGCTAGATCGTATCTGAGTTGCAGAATGAGCCGTACGTTAGGCTGAATCTGATGACGAAAGGGGTAGTCGTACGTTAGACTACACTTCAGAAATGTACCGTATGTTAGGTAGCATCTGAGGGGATGGACATCCGAACGGGTCGTACGTTAGACCGTCGCAGAATGAGTCGTCTGTTAGGCCGCATCTGATGATGAAAGCAGTAGTCGTACGCCAGACTACACTTCAGAAATGTACCGTACGTTAGGTAGCATCTGAGGGTTGTAAGATCCAAACGGGTCGTACGTTAGACCGCGTTGGGGTTGTTGAAGTTCATAATGGATCGTACGTTAGATCGTATCCGAGTTGTAGAATGAGCCGTCCGTTAGGCTGCATCTGAAAAAAGAAAGTAGTCGTACGCTAGACTACACCCCTGAATGTACCGTATGCTAGGCAGCATCTGAGGATTTGAAGGTCCAAATGGGTCGTACGTTAGACCGTATTGGAGTTGCTGAAGAAGTCATATATTGGGCTGAATCAGAATGAACCGTACGTTCGGCTGTATCTGATAACCTGTATATGTTGTACTTGCAATAAATGTCTGGGATGGGCTTAAAGATGCCATCGTTAGGAGGATATCGAAGTGTTGTCAGAATGAATGTTCCCATGAACTGTATTTGAAATATGTATCTGAATCTTGAATGTGATTGATAAAGGTGTCTGTCTGAATGAACCTTTTATTTTGACTATATCAGGAGGATAAATAACCTGCAAAGAAAAGTTAGCTTCATGCTATGTCATGATGTATGAGATGTTTCGTGTTATGCTAAAATAAATGCGAATGTTGTATGCATGCGTATGCTGTGAAATGATGTAATGAATGAGTTATGCGTATGAGAAGTTCTGCTTGGGGACTCTACTGGGGAAAATAAATCCCCATCTACTGATTGGAGATATTTGTAACGATGACCCTTTCTCGGCAGGGGGTTCTTGATTTCTGTCTGATGGTGGAAATATTCAACAGAGCCTGGCTGGGGATGGATGAGATGATCAATCTGTCTGGTGACGCCGACCTCTGTTGGGGAGTAACTGGCTGTGCCTGGGGATACTGCCATTTTCTGAGGAAAAAAAAAAGCTTGTTGGGGAAGAGAATTGGTAGCGGATTCATTGGAAGCATGATTAGACCTTTTCCTTGATCCTGAAGTCGGGTAGTAATTGCTATTGCTATTCTATGCATGTATTTTTGGTAAACATCAGTCATATTCAAATGCACATATTAATTCAAATTAAATCAATGGACATTTACGCAACCAAAACAGAAAAGTAAAAACAAAAGCATCTTTTTTTGAAAGAGGGTTGTATTGATTTTGAAAGGAGGCCTATAAACAGGCAATTCGTGTACAAGGAGACAGAAATCCTAGTAAGAGGAAATTGTCGAAAACAAAGAGAAAGCTATGTGGAAGAAGTCCTATTGATTTTAAGCCTACTACTGTCATTATGTCTTCGAGCATCTCATCCCTTGCTGTCGGATAGAAGTGATTGGCTTAGTCAGTCCCTCGAACTTGGATGAAAGTTGACTGAGAACGGGACATAGTCATACGCTTTAATCCCTAATTTTTGCCTGGACCGCCTTTTCAGGTTTTCAGTCCACCAGGATACCCTTTTTTGCCCAAGCCGCCTTTTCAGGTTTTCGACTTGCCGGGTGTACATTTTTTTTTATATATCCCTAATTTTTGCCCGAACCTTTTTGGTTCGCCGGGATGCCCTTACTTTTGCCTAGATACGTCGATCTAGCGGGTCTCTTTTATGCGTAGTATTTTTTAACTATGTCCGCGTTCACGGGATGTGGGAAGTCTTCACCATCCATAGTAGCGAGTATCATGGCTCCACCAGAGAATACCTTCTTAACCACAAATGGCCCTTCGTATGTGGGAGTCCATTTGCCTCTGGGATCACCTTGTGGTAGAATGATACGCTTGATCACCAAGTCGCCAAGTTGGTACACCTGTCTCTTAACTCTTTTGCTAAATGCCTGGGTCATGCATTTCTGATATATCTGCCCATGACAAACAGCCGCAAGTCTCTTCTCATCAATCAGATTTATCTGATCGAGTCGAGTCTGAATCCATTCATCTTCATCTAAGCCCGCCTCTTTCATGATTCTTAGAGAGGGAATCTGAACTTCCACTAGTAAGATGGCTTCCATTCCATAGACTAAAGAGAACGGAGTTGCCCCTGTCGTAGTGCGCACTGAAGTGCGATAACCGTAAAGAGTAAAGGGTAACATCTCATGCCAGTCTTTGTATGTTACTGTCATTTCTTGCATGACCTTCTTGATATTGTTAGCAGTCCCCACGGCGCCGTTCATCTTTGGCCGGTACGGAGAAGAGTTATGGTGTTTTATTTTGAACTGCGTGCAGAGTTCAGTAATCATCTTGTTGTTCAAATTAGTACCATTGTCAGTGATAACTGTAGCACCTCAAATTTGCACCCATCATTGTACATACATTTTCATATTAGGTCATAGCATATCATGGTTCATTGCATAGCATTGCATTGTCCCAGTTGCCTCAAGTGCAAGCCAATCAAGAAATTAGGTCAAACTGATCAGGAGATCAGTCAACCAAGCAAGCAAGCATAATTCCATTGAGCCAAGGCCCTAGGGTTTGTACAACAAGTTCACATGACTTGGAGGTCCATTTGAAGTGTTCAAGTCAAGGGTTGAAGGCTCAGAGGTCATCAGTTCATACACAGACAGTCAAAAACCCTAGAAAGTCAAAGATAGTCAACAGTCAGTCAAAGCAGTGGATGGTGGCCATTCTTGTGGAATTTGGGCACCATGCTCATTAATCAAGGGTTCATATGTCTTGGGACATCATTTGAAGTCAAGTTCTCAAGGAATTAGGGTTTGGAATTCATCAGAAGAGGTTCAGTCATCCAAAACCCTAGAAAAGTCAACTGTTGGTCAACTGTCCATTTAATCAGTGATTTGATGATGGAAATTGGTTTGAGGGAGCTTATTCATGTCCAAATAGGCCTCATATATCATGTCAAACACCATCATGGAAGAATTTGAAGCCAGATCAGAAATTTCCAAAAATGGAAACTGGACCTGTAACTGAAACTTACCAAAAATGGAAAGTCTTGATCCTCAAACTTACATCATGATACAAGCTTCAAATGAATTTTTCCCCAACATAAAAGTTGAAGATCTTGTTCTCCCATTTCCAAAAAGTCCAAGAACTCTCGATTCCCATGTATGGTTGGCAAGTTATGATCAAATCATTTTCACAAAATCTTGGACTTCAAAAGGCCATATCTCTCAAACCATTTGGCCAATTTTGGTGGGGTTTTTTCCTACAAGTCACATTTGATCCCCTCTTTCCAAAAAATATAAATTTCATACACCAAAACCTTGCCAATCAAAATGGCATTTTTGAACCTAGCATATGTGAAATTCAAGTTTGACCAATGGTTGACTTTTTGAATTATGCATTTTTAACACTTGGGGCCAATTGGAACTTGCTTGGAATGTTATTTGCAGCATGTACAAAGGCAAATTCGTGCAAGTACCTACACCCGTCACATAGCCATGCCTAATTGCTTGAAAATGGGAAGAAAAGTACAATTTGCAACCACCATATCCCACATATCCATGAGCCATGCCTTGTACCACAAAAACAGCAGAGTTTACTCATCATTTTCTGTAAAAAAGAAAACACTAAGGGCAGCCACATTGAATAGCAAGAAATTTCTGTTCTCTCCTTCTCTCAAGCTTCATTTTATGCATTTTCCAAAATCTGTCCAAAAACTTCAAAAGAACTAAACCAGCTTAGCATTGGATTAGTAGACTTAAAACAGAAGTATATAAGCTTCATTTCAGCACAAAGCAACCCTAGAGACACAGCCACCAAGTTCAGAAAACCTCCATTCTCTCATTCTTGCAATTTGGCACATTTGCATTTTCGGCTCAAAAGCTTCAAAGAGCTCGAGCACTCTTGCTTCCTTGATCATTTGGACAACCTTGTGAAGCATTTTGAACCCTTAAACCATGACTGGAACTCCCTTTTGAGCACTGTTTCTTCAAGCTACCAACAATGGTGAAATCGAGATTTGGAAGTTTCAAGCAAGTTTGAGTTAAAGTTCTTCAAGGTTTCTTCATTCCAAAGCATAGTGGACCTCTGTTTGAGCTGGAAGCATACAAACAACCACTGTTCCTTGATTTTCTTCACAGCCAAGTAAGATTTCGACTATCCTTTCTCTCCAATCCATGCCATGTGTTAGATAGAGCTTGCTTAGTTGAATCCATTACAACTTGAACCATCGAAAATGATTAATTATGCTGTGAGAAAATTGAATTTCATTGTTTATGTTCAAATAAGTTTTTGCTTGATTTGCTTTATTCATGATGAGTTAGTGAAAATGGATACCATATTTGTGTTATGTGTGGCCTGATGATGCTATTGATATGCCTGCCATGGATTTCTGGGCATTTTGATTTTTTATGATTGAATGGTAATGATGATGCTCTGCTGTTATGATGAACCCTAATTGATTCTCCAGAAATTCACATGATATATGTTTGGCTTACTGTTGTTTGATGTTGCATAACTGCCAATTGCCATGCTGTATGCTTGATGCTGTCGAATTTTATTTTGGATGATTACATGAAGATGAATGCATGTTTGTTGCTGCTTAAACCCTAATGGTATTTTGAACCCAGAAGCATGAGTTTCGATTGGCCTGTTGATGTTATTTCTCTGCTTGGTACTGTTACATTAAGAGCCAACCAATCAGGTTATTTGGTTGCCGCGCCCTAAAACTTTGCGTTTTGATTAGTGGATGTGGTATTTACCACAATGCCACTCGGTCAACACATTTTGACCTTCCTTGCATGTCCTTTGTTCATGTTACCTCATTTATTCACTCCACTTCCAAAATCCATTTTTCACTCATTTCAACTCCAAAATCATGGGATTTTTTGCATTATGACCTGTTGGATGTCTATTATTTTACCATGATTTTTAATAATTTTTCTGATCATTGGATTTTAATTGGCTCTAGGGTTTGTGTTATGTGACAAAAAATGATACATGTTGCCAAAACAATTGTGAAATGATCATGTTGCATCCTTTGGTTCTGAAATTTTTTGTGGAGAAACTAGACACATTCACCTTTGTTTCCATGTAGAGTTTATGCATTTATCATATGTGGTTTGCTGGATATGATTTTTTGAAGTAGGGTGTGACAACTTGTGTCACACCAATGATGTGCATTTTCATGAATTTTAATGACATACTTCCTGACCTCCAAATGATCCAATTTTTTGCATAAGCCTTTTCTCATATGTCTAGTTTATGTGTGATTTTTCTGGGATTTATTTGAACTGTTTTCCATTTGTTTGAGATTTTTCTTCCCTGCCTAGTCAATTGTTGACTTTATGTGACATACCTTGCCATATCATTTGGGAAATTCTCATACCTTATTGTATGATCATGAAATTTCATATGTGCATACTAGACATCTTGAGCTTTGCATTGGTGTTAATCCCATCCATTTCTCATCTGTTTTCATTTTGTTATGATTTTTTGAAGTTGACCCATGATTGTTGACCTTCTTTGTGCTTACTTGAAACTTGTTTGACTTCATGATTTTCATTGACTGCCTTCCTCTCATCCAAATGCCATGAAATTTGACATGCTTACCATGCTAGATGTTAGGATTGAGTGTGAATTATCTGATGATTTTTGAAAATATTTGGGTTGACTTTTGATGCAAGTCATTCTGTTGACTTCTTTGAGCTTCTGTTTGCTATACCTTGACCTAATTTGTTCATGAAATGATGATGGCGATTGATATGAATGTGAAACCAATTGGTTTGTTTTCTTAATTGTTTGAACATGATTTTGGATGCTTGCCACTTGCTGTTTTGACTTTCTAATTCCTTTTTGACCCTAGGCTTGTCCTAGTGGTCCTGTTACTCACTTTTGAGCTTCTGTTTTCAGGTTAAACACCAAGTGACCAATGAGATCAACTTCTTTTGATTGAGCTTGCCTAAATATCATTGTCTAACATGTTTTGTTTTGTAGGTGGCTTGGCTCGCATGCCTTAAGCCTTATGCCTTGCACATTCACTTGCTTGTGTTGACTGGTTGACATCTGTTTCATTTTGATTTAACTTTGACTTGTATACTAACTGTGCTTGACTGATTTCAGGTACTTTAGTTGCTTAGTTCCTTGTGAACTTTTGCTTTGCTTTGCTTGTATAAGCAACTTGCATTGAGGTACCTTTCTATCTTCATGTAGTCTGGAAGACCTGGTCTGTTACTTGGCCAGGCAACTGTCTGAAGTCCTCCTTAAGAGGCAATGTTTGTGGATGTTTAATTTTGTCCTTGCATAGAGTCAAAGTCCTCCTAAGTGAAGAGGCAATTGGCAGAACCCAAGGGATAAGCAACCTATCCCCTGCTATTCAGTGTGTCATCTGCTTTGCTCACACCACTGTGTTGATGCATTGCAGATACAAACCCAAGATCTTGTACAATTGTACAGTTGAGTCAGTTTTAAATGTGTAGAAGGGTTCCCACTTTCTGAACCCACACATTCTTGTCTTAAGCTCTCCCAGGCCAGGGATAAGAGCTGTGAAGTCTTATCTTCACTCACCCTTCATCTGCTTCACCTTAGCCCCTCAATGGCAAGGTTAAGAGCACATTCACCCAGTTCCAGAGGTTTGTTTGTTGAGGTTGATATGACCCCTCGACTAAAACCTAACCCTTGTTTGAGCCACTTGCTTGTGTATAGTGTGTGCTATCTGTGCTTGTAGGATTGTTTGACTTGCTTCATGTGCAAGTTAGGATTGTTTGACTTGCTTCCTGTGCAAGTTAGGTTTAGTTTAGACTTGCTTCCTGTGCAAGTAGGTTTTGCTTGGCTTGCTTCCTGTGCAAATTAAGTGTGTGTGTGGCTTGCTTCCTGTGCAAGTCATGCCTAGGATAGGTTGGCTCCCTGTGCCAGTTAGCTAGAAACCTTAACTTAGGGATGATTTGCATGATAACATCTAGGCTCGAGTCGTAGTCTCCCTAGTTGTGTCTCCCTCTGTTATCTGGTTAGGCTAGTCCTTTATCCCTCCGTAGGGGAACTACATCGCCCTGATCTTCATACCAGATGAAGTATGTAGGCAGGAGATTGAGCTGATCTCTCCGGGCGCCTTTTCTTTTCTTTTGTGTGTGTTTGACAGTTATAGGCTCGAGTCCCCGACTCCCTATTAACTTGTTGCCTTGTTGTGTGCTTGGAAGCTGATGTAAGTCCATCGAGTGGCAGTTAGGTTCCAGTGTGCGTGTGTTTGGTTCGGATGCTGATGTAAGCCCAGCTATTGGCATTCAGGCTCCACGTTTGCCTGTGTGTTTTGTCTGCTTGTGTGTGTCAGCCGAGCTACGAATGCTCTGATTCTTCTCTCGTCCGAGAAGATACGTATGCATAGGATGCGATACCCTAGCGAGCATGTGTCGTTTCCCCAGTCCGAACTACTTCGACTCTGATGTCTATGCCTGATAGACTAAGTAGGCCCAGGATGCGATATCCTGCCGAGTCAGTTTCAGTCAGTCTCTTTTGTCTCTTTCAGCCAGTGTGTGTGAGTTTGAGCAGTGTTTAGCAACCATTTTCCTTCCTTTTGTGCGTGGATCCCGTAGAGTACTACGGATGCGTAGGGGTGCTAATACCTTCCCTTCGCATAACCGACTCCCGAACCCATACTCTTTGGTCGCGAGACCATGTTCTTTCCAGGTTTACTCTGAGCGTTTCCTTTCCCTCTTTTGGGATAAATAACGCACGGTGGCGGCTCTGTTGTTCTTGTTTTCCCGCCGGTTTTTCGCGTGATGCGACAGCTGGCGACTCTGCTGGGGATCTAGAGAAGTTGACCTGTGCTGGTCCATCTTCCCTGAGCGAGTCTCTCCTAGCGCTCTCTAGGTTAGGGTTTTGGTTGCTTTGTGTTGTGTTTATTTATTGCATTCATTATTTGTTCATTTCATTTATTGTTTGCATTTATTGTGTGCATTAATGTTTGCATTCATATTCATTATTCATTCTTCCTGGCTGGTTGTCTGTTTTTCTTTGTGGGGTGGGAGTCAGTTGAGGTAAAAGGTCCAATACCCAGACCATGAGTGAAATCTAGGAAACCTAGGAATAGAGTGATTCATGGGAAGCGGGTGGTGTACGCCACTTAGCGGAACATTGATATCACGAGCAGTTCAGACTCTGATGGGGTATTATCGGTGCATACATCGGGTGTGCACAGGATGATATTCTTGAAAGGGTTGTTTATCCTGCGTTTCTCTTGACCTTACCCTGGCCTAGACTACACCCGTGAGTGGGGAAGGGTTCATCATTACAGGTACTGTTGGTGACTTATGGTTCTGTTGGTGACTTTGGGTTCAGACAACAGTATATTCAGTTGACCTTGGGTTTTCAAGTTGGATTTGGGTTCTGAGTTTAGACCGAAGCTTCGACTTTGTGATCAGAGATGCACCGCCAGCCAGTTGTGTCTGCATCATGTGCATCATAGCATATTTATTTTCAAAAAGATACGCAAAAAAAAAAAAAAAAAAAAAAGAAAAAAAGAAAAAAAGAGAAAGAAAAAAAAAACTAATCTCCGCATGCATATCATTTCTCAGGTACATTCCAGAGTTTGATTCGCCGATAGAGATGGCAACAGTCCCAGAGCCGAAGCGGAAGACTTGTATCTACGTTTTTCACCGGGAGCCTTTGACGCCTCTGATTGAGTTGGGCAGTCTTGTGACCAGTGATCGTCTGTGGGGGTTCGTGAATCAGTATGGGGATATCCTGACAGTGTTGAAGACAGTAGTTGACCCGGTGCCGTTGCAGACACTTCTTCAGTTCTATGACCCAGAGCTTAGATGTTTCACGTTCCAAGATTACCAGTTAGCACCTACTCTCGAGGAGTATTCTATACTGTTGAGCATCCCGATTCAGCATCAGGTTCCTTTCTTGGACGTACCAAAGGAGGTTGGCTTTAAGGTTGTTGCCAGAGCTCTCCGGTTGAGTGTTAAGGAAGTTTGTGATAATTGGAAGCCCAGTGGGGGAGTTGTGGGTCTGCCGTTGAAGTTTCTTCTGAGAATAGCCAGAGATGAAGCAGAGAAGGGAAATTGGGAAGCTTTTCACGCACAGCTTGCCGCCTTGATATATGGAATCATCCTATTTCCCAGTATGCCAAATTTTGTTGACCATGCTGCCATCAGCATTTTCATCAGAGGAAATCCAGTCCCCACCTTGTTAGCTGATACTTACTATGCCATCCACAGTAGGCATGGTAAGGGTGGAGCCATCAAGTGCTGTCTACCTCTCCTGTTTAGATGGTTCATGTCACTCCTGCCTGGTAGTGGACCCTTTGTGGACACTCAGAGCACTCTCAAGTGGACTCAGAGGGTCATGTCGCTCACCTCTTATGACATCAGATGGCAATCTTACCGGATGAATGTGAAGAATGTTATTATGAGCTGTGGAGAATTCCGGAATGTGCCACTCGTGGGGACCAAGGGTTGTATAAATTATAATCCAGTTCTTTCTCTTCGCCAGTTAGGTTTTGTTATGAGTAGAAGACCACTTGAAGCTGAGATAGCTGAGAGTGTGTACTTTGAGAAGAAGGATGACCCTGTTAGGTTGGAGCAGATTGGAAGAGCTTGGAAGTCCATTGGTGTCAGAGATGGATCCGTCTTAGGGAAGAAGTTTGCCATAGCCATGCCTGATTACACTGATTGGGTAAAGAAGAGAGTGGAAACTTTGTTGCTACCCTACGATAGGATGGAACCGTTGCAAGAGCAACCACCTTTGATCCTTGCTGAGAGTGTGCCCGCGGAGCACTACAAGCAAGCCCTGATGGAGAATCGCCGTTTGAGAGGGAAGGAGCAAGATACCCAGATGGAGTTGTACAAAGCCAAAGCTGATAGGTTGAACTTGGTTCATCAACTCAGAGGAGTGCGAGAAGAAGATGCTAGTAGACTGAGAAGCAAGAAGAGATCCTACGAGGAGGTGGAGAGCATGTTAGATGCAGAACACCGGGAGTGCTTGAGGCTGCAGAGAGCTGAGGCCAGCTATCAGAAGAAGATCAGAGACTTGGAGAAGCAGCTCAGAGATAAAGACATCCAGTTGAAGAAGGAAGTAGACTTGAGACAGGCATCAGAGAACCGTCTTGGAGGAGAAGTCTTGGAGCTCAGAAGACAGTTGAAGGAGAAGATCACCCCTCTACCAGAATGTTCAGAATGCACACTGTTGATAGACCAGTGCCATTACCTGAAGACCCTCATTCCAGAAGACCGTCTGTCTTAGTTTGTATCTTTGTTTGTGTTTTTTTTTAGAATCACCTCCAGGCTTGTTGGATGGGATTCATTTGTTTGTACTCCGTCTTTGGATCTTCATTATTGAGAATCACCTCCAGGCTTGTTGGATGGGATTCATTTCTTTGTACTCTGTTTATGCGAATTTTCTGTTGACTCGGTGGTATTGACCTTTTTACCCTTATGTATGGATAAGGTTGTCAGTATTCCCTGTTGTTCTCATTTTCCTTGTATCTGTTTGTTCTCTTGTTGCTGCAGGTTGCCATCTTTTCAGGATGGGTCAGGCTCTTTGAATGCCTGAGAAATGAGCATATCATGTGCATCATACGCATCATTAGCATCATACTCATATCATTTTGCATAACAGGTGTTCTTGGTCGTGACTTCTCACTCTTGGTTCCTGTTCAGGCAGGATAGCTGATCAACGTCCGCACCGCTACTCAACAAGACTGAATCAACAGAGAAGTATGGATCAATTTCAAGCTGAGTTGGCTGAGATGAAGGCTAGCATGGCCCAGTTTATGAATATGATGCAAGGGGTTGCGCAAGGTCAAGAAGAGCTTCGAGCCATGGTTCAGAGACAAGAGGCTGCAAATCCACCGATCAACCATGCTCCGCCAGAGGGAGGCCCGGTCAATGATAACAATGTTGCTGCTGCTGTACCCATCAACAACTATGCTGTAGGTGATGAGTTGGGGGGTATTCGAATCAACGGTCAACCTATTGCTCCAGATGCCGCTAATGCCAGAGTAGTCCGTGCTCCGGCCCGTAATCCTGTTCCGATTGTTGACAGACAAGAGGATATGTTCTCTCTGCTCAGTGAAGACGAAGACGTTCTGGGAAGGGTTAATGAGAGAGACCGCAAAGTTGAGGCTCTTGCTGAGAAGATCCGTGCTATGGAATGTCAAAACTCCCTTGGTTTTGATGTTACTAATATGGGATTGGTTGAAGGTTTGAGAATCCCACACAAGTTCAAAGCACCGTCCTTCGACAAATACAACGGTACTTCTTACCCTCGCACTCATGTGCAGGCTTATTATCGAAAAATCTCTGCGTATACCGATGATGAAAAGATGTGGATGTATTTTTTCCAAGATAGTCTATCTGGGGCTTCTTTGGACTGGTACATGGAATTGAAGAGAGATTCGATCCGATGCTGGAGAGATCTGGGTGAGGCCTTCTTGAGGCAATACAAACACAACATGGACATGGCGCCTAGCCGGACTCAGCTGCAGAGTCTATGTCAGAAATCTGGAGAGAGCTTCAAGGAGTATGCTCAGAGGTGGCGTGAACTGGCTGCTAGAGTTCAACCCCCTATGCTGGAGAGGGAGTTGACAGATATGTTTATCGGTACTCTTCAAGGTGTGTTTATGGACCGGATGGGGAGCTGCCCATTCGGTAGTTTTTCTGATGTTGTCATTTGTGGAGAGAGGACTGAGAGCTTGATTAAAACTGGGAAGATCCAAGATGTTGGTTCCTCTTCTTCTAAGAAGCCATTTGGTGGGGCACCTCGTCGAAGAGAGGGTGAAACTAATGTTGTTCAACACCGCAGAGATCAGAACAGAATTGAATACCGTCAAGCTGCTGCAGTGACCATTCCGGCACCTCAACCTCGTCAACAACAACAACAAAGAGTTCAACAACCGCAACAACAACAACAACAGCAACGGCCGTATCAGCCCAAACAAAGGATGCCTGATCGACGTTTTGATTCGATACCTATGTCGTACGCCAAACTGCTGCCCGAACTACTCAGGTTGGGGTTGGTTAAGTTGCGTACAATGGCTCCGCCTACAGTATTGCCTCCTGGGTACGACGCCAACGTCCGTTGTGACTTTCACTCTGGGGCACCAGGGCATCATACTGAGAAGTGTCGGGCTCTCCAGCACAAGGTCCAAGATTTGATCGATGCCAAGGCGATCAACTTCGCTCCAGTGCCTAACGTCGTAAACAACCCTATGCCTCAGCATGGTGGGCATAGAGTGAACAATATTGAAGGGAAAGAAGCTGAAGATCTGGTTGTTGATGTTGATGATGTTCAGACTTCTCTGCTAGTTGTGAAGGGCCGTCTGCTGAATGGGGGTGTCTACTTGGGCTGTGATGAGGATTGTTTGGGCTGTGCAGAATCTGAGAATGGTTGCGACCAGTTAAAGGCCGGTATCCAGGGTATGATGGATGAGGGTTGTTTGCAATTCAGTAGGGCTGTAAAAGATCGTGGAACAGTGTCAACTATCACCATTTACTTTAAACCGTCTGAAGAACGTGGACAAAGGGTCGTTAGTGCACCTGCAACAAATGGTACCCCAGTTACCATTTCCGTGCCTGTAACCGTCAGTGCTCCAACTACTATCGTTGCGTCTGGAAGAAGGGCTGTTGAGAATAGTAGAGCCGTGCCGTGGAAGTATGATAATGCTCACCGCAGTTACAGAAGGGCTGAAAGTCAGACGAGACCAGTGAATCAAGCTCCAGTGACAATTGGTTTACCGAATAGAGTTCCTGCAACTATTGGTTCGGCTGTGGATAATGTAGGGGGTCCAGGAGGTTTTACCAGAAGCGGTCGTCTGTTCGCACCGCAGCCTTTGAGGGACAATAATGCTGAGGCTCTCGCCAAAGCAAAGGGTAAGCAAGCTGTGGTTGAGGAAGAGCCTGTCCAGAAGGAAGCGCCCGAGGGGTCATTTGAGAAGGACGTGGAGGAGTTTATGAAGATAATCAAGAAGAGTGACTACAAGATTGTAGATCAGTTGAATCAAACTCCGTCCAAGATTTCTATACTTTCACTGTTGTTGTGCTCTGAGGCACACCGTAATGCCTTACTGAAGATGTTGAATCTGGCTTACGTGCCTCAGGAGATTTCTGTCAATCAATTGGAGGGTGTGATGGCCAATGTGAGCACCAGGCATGGTGTAGGATTCACCAACCTGGACTTACCGCCTGAAGGGCGGAACCATAACAAAGCCTTGCACATCACCATGGAGTGCAAGGGGGCAGTGTTGTCTCACGTATTGGTAGACACCGGGTCGTCGCTGAATGTGTTGCCTAAGCAGATTCTGAGGAAGATTGATGCGGAAGGGTTTGTGCTTAATCCCAGCGACCTGATCGTTCGTGCTTTCGACGGATCCAAACGTTCTGTATGTGGGGAAGTTACCTTGCCTGTGAAGATAGGTCCTGAGGTATTCGATATCATCTTCTATGTTATGGACATCCAACCCGCCTATAGTTGTTTGTTGGGGCGTCCATGGATTCATGCAGCAGGGGCAGTCTCGTCGACTCTCCATCAAAAGCTCAAGTATGTCTGGAACGGTCGGATTGTGACTGTGTGCGGTGAAGAAGAGATTCTGGTGAGTCATCTATCCTCGTTCAAATATGTTGAGGTGGATGGCGAGATCCACGAAACCTTATGCCAGGCGTTTGAGACTGTGGCTCTTGAGAAAGTGGCGTACGCTGAGCAGAGGAAGCCAGGTGCTTCAATCACTTCTTACAAGCAGGCTAAGGAGGTTGTTGATTCTGGTAAAGCTGAAGGCTGGGGCAAGATGGTGGACTTGCCTGTTAAAGAAGACAAATTTGGCGTCGGTTATGAGCCTCTCCAAGCAGAGCAGAATGGTCAAGCGGGTCCGAGTACCTTTACCAGCGCTGGGCTGATGAATCATGGCGACGTCTCTGCGACCGGTAGTGAAGACTGTGACAGTGATTGTGATTTGGACAACTGGGTTCGTCCGTGTGCACCAGGGGGGTCTATCAACAATTGGACGGCTGAAGAAGTGGTTCAAGTTACTCTTCTGACAGAGTAATTTTCTGTTGTTTTGTCATTTTTGCATGAAAATCCTACGACCTGCCCAAGGCGTAGTGATTCATTGTAGGGCCTCATCATGTTTTAATGATTATCATTAATGAAGGACATTTTTTTGCAATCAAACTTTGTGATCCCTGTCTTTCAATTTTTTTGTTTTCATCTTTTTCAAAAACAATAAAAATGGCAATGTTTTTGTTTTTTGTGACTTTTTGAACTCTTTTTCTAAAACAAAGCATTAAACATGCAGAAGCGATCTTATGGCATTCACTATGAACAGTTCTGTTATGGCTCAGTATGATTTCGACAATCCCATCTACCAAGCTGAAGAGGAGAGTGAGGAAGACTGTGAACTCCCTGCAGAATTGGTCAGACTGCTGAAGCAGGAGGAAAGGGTCATCCAACCTCATCAGGAGGAGTTGGAGGTTGTTAATTTGGGTACTGAGGACGCCAAAAGAGAAATCAAGATTGAGGCTGCTTTAGAGGACTCTGTCAAGAGGAGGCTGATTGAGATGCTGAGAGAGTATGTGGAGATATTCGCCTGGTCATATCAAGATATGCCTGGTTTGGATACAGACATTGTGGTGCACCGATTACCTCTTAGAGAAGGATGTCCTGCGGTCAAGCAGAAGCTTCGTAGAACGAGTCCTGACATGGCAACTAAGATCAAGGAAGAGGTTCAGAAGCAGTGGGATGCGGGTTTTTTGGCTGTTACAAGTTATCCACCGTGGGTGGCCAACATCGTTCCTGTGCCGAAGAAGGATGGAAAAGTCAGAATGTGTGTCGATTACCGGGATTTGAATAGAGCGAGTCCGAAAGATGATTTCCCATTACCTCACATTGATGTATTGGTTGATAATACGGCTCAATCCTCGGTATTCTCTTTCATGGATGGTTTCTCCGGATATAATCAGATCAAGATGGCGCCAGAGGACATGGAAAAGACGACATTCATTACACCTTGGGGCACGTTCTGCTATAAGGTGATGCCATTTGGGCTAAAGAATGCTGGTGCTACCTATCAGAGGGCAATGACGACTCTCTTTCATGACATGATGCACAAAGAAATCGAAGTGTACGTAGATGATATGATTGCGAAGTCGCAGACAGAAGAGGAGCACCTGGTTAATTTGCAGAAGCTGTTTGACCGTTTGAGAAAGTTCAAGCTGAGGTTGAATCCGAACAAGTGTACGTTTAGGGTGAGATCAGGGAAGCTTTTAGGCTTCATTGTCAGTGAGAAAGGGATTGAGGTTGATCCAGCGAAAGTCAAAGCTATTCAAGAGATGCCTGAACCGAAAACGGAGAAGCAAGTCCGTGGGTTTTTAGGGAGATTGAACTACATTGCAAGGTTCATATCTCATCTAACTGCCACGTGTGAACCAATTTTCAAATTGCTAAGAAAGAATCAAGCGATCAAGTGGAATGATGACTGTCAGAAAGCTTTTGACAAGATTAAAGAGTATTTACAGAAACCTCCGATTCTGATTCCTCCAGTTCCTGGGAGACCTCTGATAATGTACCTGTCAGTGACTGAGAATTCGATGGGGTGTGTATTGGGACAGCATGACGAGTCTGGTCGAAAAGAGCATGCCATATACTACCTTAGCAAAAAGTTTACCGACTGTGAAACAAGATATTCACTGCTCGAGAAAACTTGCTGTGCTTTGGCCTGGGCTGCTCGCCGACTAAGACAGTATATGTTGAACCATACTACCTTATTGATTTCTAAGATGGATCCAGTGAAGTACATCTTTGAGAAACCGGCTCTCACCGGACGTGTTGCTCGTTGGCAGATGATCTTAACCGAATATGATATTCAGTACACGTCACAAAAGGCCATCAAAGGTAGTATTCTGTCAGACTACCTCGCCGAGCAGCCGATTGAAGATTATCAGCCGATGATGTTTGAATTCCCTGATGAAGACATCATGTATCTTAAGATGAAAGATTGCGAAGAGCCTCTTGTCGAGGAAGGACCGGATCCAGATGACAAATGGACACTGATGTTTGATGGGGCTGTGAATATGAACGGTAACGGTGTTGGGGCAGTGCTGATCAATCCTAAAGGTGCTCATATACCTTTTTCTGCCAGATTGACGTTTGACGTCACCAACAACGAAGCTGAGTATGAGGCTTGTATCATGGGGATAGAAGAAGCCATTGATCTGAGGATCAAAACGCTTGACATTTATGGAGATTCCGCTCTAGTGATCAATCAAGTCAATGGAGATTGGAATACGAATCAGCCGCATTTGATTCCGTATAGAGATTATACCAGAAGAATACTGACGTTCTTCAAGAAGGTGAAGTTGTATCATGTCCCCCGGGATGAGAATCAAATGGCCGATGCCTTGGCTACTTTGTCGTCTATGATCAAAGTTCATTGGTGGAATCATGTGCCACATGTTGCGGTGAATCGACTTGAGAGGCCTGCGTATGTGTTTGCAGCCGAGTCTGTTGTGATTGATGAGAAGCCGTGGTATTATGACATCAAGAACTTCCTCAAGACTCAGGAGTATCCTGAAGGTGCGTCGAAGAATGACAAGAAAACCCTGAGGAGGCTAGCTGGAAGCTTCTATTTGAATCAGGATGATGTGTTGTATAAGAGAAACTTTGACATGGTCTTGCTCAGATGCGTGGACAGACCCGAGGCGGACATGTTAATGCAGGAAGTTCATGAAGGTTCCTTCGGTACTCATGCCGGCGGACATGCAATGGCTAAGAAATTGTTGAGAGCGGGTTATTACTGGATGACTATGGAATCCGATTGTTTCAAGTATGCTCGGAAGTGCCATAAATGTCAAATCTATGCTGATAAAGTGCATGTACCACCAAGTCCTCTGAATGTCATGAATTCGCCTTGGCCGTTTGCCATGTGGGGCATTGATATGATTGGGAAGATTGAGCCTACTGCTTCGAATGGACATCGCTTCATCTTGGTTGCGATTGACTATTTCACCAAATGGGTGGAAGCAGCTTCCTATGCTAACGTTACCAAACAAGTGGTTACCCGGTTCATCAAGAAAGAAATCATATGCCGTTATGGAGTTCCTGAGAGAATCATCACTGACAATGGTTCGAATCTCAACAACAAGATGATGAAAGAGCTTTGCAAAGATTTCAAGATTGAACATCACAATTCTTCTCCTTACAGACCGAAGATGAATGGTGCTGTAGAAGCGGCAAACAAGAATATCAAGAAGATTGTGCAAAAGATGGTCGTTACGTACAAGGATTGGCATGAGATGCTGCCTTTCGCTTTGCATGGGTACCGTACCTCAGTACGTACGTCGACCGGGGCAACCCCTTACTCCCTTGTGTATGGTATGGAAGCTGTCTTACCTGTTGAAGTGGAGATTCCTTCTCTGAGAGTTTTATTGGATGTCAAGCTGGACGAAGCCGAGTGGATTCGAACAAGGTTTAACGAGTTGAGCCTTATCGAAGAGAGACGGCTAGCAGCTGTATGTCATGGACAGTTGTATCAGCGAAGGATGAAGCGAGCCTTTGATCAGAAAGTGCGTCCTCGAAGCTATCAGATAGGTGATCTAGTTTTGAAGAGGATCCTCCCTCCCGGTGCAGATAACAGGGGCAAGTGGACTCCTAACTACGAAGGTCCGTATGTTGTGAAGAAGGTCTTCTCCGGTGGAGCCTTGATGCTTACAACTATGGATGGTGAAGATTTTCCGTCTCCTGTCAACTCAGATGTAGTCAAAAAATACTTCGCATAAATTGACCCGCTGGACAAAAAGAAAAAAGAGTCCAGGCAAAAAATGGGCATCCCGGCGAACCAAAAAACAGAAAGAAAGGTTCGGGCAAAAATTAGGGATAAAATGAAAAGAATTTGTACACCCGGTAAGTCGAAAACCCGCGAGGGCGGCTTAGGCAAAAATGGGTATCCCGGTGGATTGAAAACCCGAAAGGGCGATCCAGGCAAAAATTAGGGATTAAAGCGAAGACTACAGTCTGAGTTGTCTGTACTTCATCAAGCTTTGTCGTCTGCCATCTCGAAAGATGTGATCTGTCCAGTCATTCTTCTCAGAAAGCAAGGAGTTGGGAGGAAAACTGATGATCTGTGAGTTATAACAGAATTGGGAAATAGTGGATGCCGTGTTTACATTGCCATTAGGATAGATTTTTCCTTTTGTGCGCAATTACCTCTTTCTAGGAATTGCTTCCCAATGTATTTGCCTCTTCAGGCACATTTTCAATCAATAAAAGTCGTTATTCAGATAAATAGCTTTTCTGTTTTTATTTTTTACTGTTTTGTTTGCAAAATGTCCGAATTTTTTATAAGCATTGCATATAAGAACATGGAGGCTACACAACAATGTGCAGAAAGATGAAACATTTGAAAATCATTTTGAATGTTGAGGACACTTGAGCGTATCTTGTCCGTGTATCCCCTGGGGGCATTTTGTTGTGCTGTTTTTTCAGGTTGGTATCTGTGAGGACGTTTCCTCAACAGATATTTTTCCCCAAGCAAGTTCGGAAGCTATCAGAGCTATGTTTCCCCTGCAGAGATGCCTGTAGACAGTATCTTCTTTCCCCAACAGATCTAAGGATTGCCTATCCCCAGCAGGCCTGTATTTGCCGATTTCCTCCCCGAGTGAGGCAGACTCATTGAAATTTATCTCCAGCATTTATCCTATCTGTGGACTGAAGGATATCCCCAGCGGAGTTTACCTTTCCCCAGCAGCAGTGCTATTCTTCAACATGAGTGTGAAGTCGCTTTACCGTTCCCCAAGCGGAGTTCCCCGCAGAGTATTCTCCCCGCAGAGTCAGAGTACCCGATCAATTTTGGCTCCCCAGCCGGAGTTTTTTCTTTTTTTTTCATCATTTTGCATTTTGCATGTAGTGATCATTGCATCCTCAAACTGCGTAGCATTTCCATTCAATATGGAGCATTATGCCATAGAAAAATTCAAACATATGCATTCATGTGTTAACCTCACCAGACCGTATCCCCGGCAGAGGCGGATCATTTTGTTCAACATCAGCACAGCAAGTCTGCTACAGTTGCTCTTGACAACATTCAGGATTAATATCCCCACAGAGGTTTATTTCCTCACCTGTTGATGACAGAAAGTTTGTTTCTCCCCAGTGAGACCTCCTGCAAGTGTTCAGCCTAGCCCTGTCATCTTGTGGATGTCAGTACCCTGTCAGCACCCGCGTGTGTTTGTTTTCCTTGGTGTCGGTAACACCATCTTTCGGTGATTCCCAGTCGTGCGTGAGTGTCTGGTTTTCTTTGATGTCTGTAAGCATCATCTTTCGATGTTCGTAACATCGTTATCCCTTCCCTAGTGAAGATTACTCCTCTCCGTTGGTGTCGATAAACGTTGAGTTTTTCCCGATCATCCGTTGATGATTTGGTTGTGTTCATTATCTCCATTACTCCTCTCCGTTGGTCTCGATAAACGTCGAGTTTTTCCTAGTCATCCGGTGATGTCTAGTTGTACCCTCCCCATGTGGACTTACCTCTCCGTTGGTTTCGATAAACGACGAGTTTTTCCCATTCGTCCGTTGACGTCTGTTTGTGTTTCTCTTTTTCCCATTCATCAGTAAATGTCTGGTCGATTTTTTTTGGTGTCTGTAAACATCATATTTCGATGTCTGTAAACGTCGAGTTTTTTCCCATTCATCTGTAAATGTCTGGTCGATCTTTTTGGTGTCTGTAAACATCATCTTTCGATGTCAGTAAACGTCGAGTATTCCCATTCATCTGTAGATGTCTGGTCGATCTTTTTGGTGTCTGTAAACATCATCTTTCGATGTCTGTAAACGTTGAGTATTCCCATTCATCAGTAAATGTCTGGTCGATCTTTTTGGTGTCTGTAAACATCATCTTTCGATGTCTGTAAACGTCGAGTATTCCCATTCATCTGTAGATGTCTGGTCGATCTTTTTGGTGTCTGTAAACATCATCTTTCGATGTCTGTAAACGTCGAGTATTCCCATTCATAAGTAAATGTCTGGTCGATCTTTTTGGTGTCTGTAAACATCATCTTTCGATGTCTGTAAACGTCGAGTATTCTCTTTCATCTGTAAATGTCTGGTCGATCTTTTTGGTGTCTGTAAACATCATCTTTCGATGTCTGTAAACGTCGAGTTTTATCCCATTCATCCGTCGATGTCTGGTCGAGTGTTCCCATTCATCTGTAAATGTCTGGTCGATCTTTTTGGTGTCTGTAAACATCATCTTTCGATGTCTGTAAACGTCGAGTTTTCTCCCATTCATCCGTTGATGTCTGGCCGAGTCCTCCCAGTTATTCGTTAACGTCTGGTTACCTCTCCGTTGGTTTCGATAAACGTTGAGTTTTTCCCATTTCGTCCGTTGACGTATGGTTGTATCCCTTCCAGTTATTTAATAACGTCTGGTTACCCCTCCGGTGGTTCAGATAAACGTCGAGTTTTTCCTAGTTGTCCGTTGGCATCTAGTTGTGATTTCTTTTCCCATTCATCGTCGTTGCGATGTCTGGATGTGGCCGTACCCTTTGAAAACAAAAACCAATAAATACCCAGTAATAAGTATCAGATCCCAGTGGACGTTTCCATTGGTGGATCCCTGTTGTGCAAATTCTACGGTTCTTGGTATTCAATCCCTGTTTACCCTGAAAGTCTGACAGCCTTTGCTCTCATCCGTTCGGGTTCCCAGCTGATTGAATAGGGGCAGCTGTAGCACCTCAAATTTGCACCCATCATTGTACATACATTTTCATATTAGGTCATAGCATATCATGGTTCATTGCATAGCATTGCATTGTCCCAGTTGCCTCAAGTGCAAGCCAATCAAGAAATTAGGTCAAACTGATCAGGAGATCAGTCAACCAAGCAAGCAAGCATAATTCCATTGAGCCAAGGCCCTAGGGTTTGTACAACAAGTTCACATGACTTGGAGGTCCATTTGAAGTGTTCAAGTCAAGGGTTGAAGGCTCAGAGGTCATCAGTTCATACACAGACAGTCAAAAACCCTAGAAAGTCAAAGACAGTCAACAGTCAGTCAAAGCAGTGGATGGTGGCCATTCTTGTGGAATTTGGGCACCATGCTCATTAATCAAGGGTTCATATGTCTTGGGACATCATTTGAAGTCAAGTTCTCAAGGAATTAGGGTTTGGAATTCATCAGAAGAGGTTCAGTCATCCAAAACCCTAGAAAAGTCAACTGTTGGTCAACTGTCCATTTAATCAGTGATTTGATGATGGAAATTGGTTTGAGGGAGCTTATTCATGTCCAAATAGGCCTCATATATCATGTCAAACACCATCATGGAAGAATTTGAAGCCAGATCAGAAATTTCCAAAAATGGAAACTGGACCTGTAACTGAAACTTACCAAAAATGGAAAGTCTTGATCCTCAAACTTACATCATGATACAAGCTTCAAATGAATTTTTCCCCAACATAAAAGTTGAAGATCTTGTTCTCCCATTTCCAAAAAGTCCAAGAACTCTCGATTCCCATGTATGGTTGGCAAGTTATGATCAAATCATTTTCACAAAATCTTGGACTTCAAAAGGCCATATCTCTCAAACCATTTGGCCAATTTTGGTGGGGTTTTTTCCTACAAGTCACATTTGATCCCCTCTTTCCAAAAATATAAATTTCATACACCAAAACCTTGCTAATCAAAATGGCATTTTTGAACCTAGCATATGTGAAATTCAAGTTTGACCAATGGTTGACTTTTTGAATTATGCATTTTTAACACTTGGGGCCAATTGGAACTTGCTTGGAATGTTATTTGCAGCATGTACAAAGGCAAATTCGTGCAAGTACCTACACCCGTCACATAGCCATGCCTAATTGCTTGAAAATGGGAAGAAAAGTACAATTTGCAACCACCATATCCCACATATCCATGAGCCATGCCTTGTACCACAAAAACAGCAGAGTTTACTCATCATTTTCTGTAAAAAAGAAAACACTAAGGGCAGCCACATTGAATAGCAAGAAATTTCTGTTCTCTCCTTCTCTCAAGCTTCATTTTATGCATTTTCCAAAATCTGTCCAAAAACTTCAAAAGAACTAAACCAGCTTAGCATTGGATTAGTAGACTTAAAACAGAAGTATATAAGCTTCATTTCAGCACAAAGCAACCCTAGAGACACAGCCACCAAGTTCAGAAAACCTCCATTCTCTCATTCTTGCAATTTGGCACATTTGCATTTTCGGCTCAAAAGCTTCAAAGAGCTCGAGCACTCTTGCTTCCTTGATCATTTGGACAACCTTGTGAAGCATTTTGAACCCTTAAACCATGACTGGAACTCCCTTTTGAGCACTGTTTCTTCAAGCTACCAACAATGGTGAAATCGAGATTTGGAAGTTTCAAGCAAGTTTGAGTTAAAGTTCTTCAAGGTTTCTTCATTCCAAAGCATAGTGGACCTCTGTTTG
The DNA here is from genome assembly GCF_024323335.1 of Lathyrus oleraceus. Classification (NCBI taxonomy): domain Eukaryota; kingdom Viridiplantae; phylum Streptophyta; class Magnoliopsida; order Fabales; family Fabaceae; genus Lathyrus; species Lathyrus oleraceus. The sequence goes on from NC_066584.1 coordinate 359,212,208, forward strand.
AGCTGGAAGCATACAAACAACCACTGTTCCTTGATTTTCTTCACAGCCAAGTAAGATTTCGACTATCCTTTCTCTCCAATCCATGCCATGTGTTAGATAGAGCTTGCTTAGTTGAATCCATTACAACTTGAACCATCGAAAATGGTTAATTATGCTGTGAGAAAATTGAATTTCATTGTTTATGTTCAAATAAGTTTTTGCTTGATTTGCTTTATTCATGATGAGTTAGTGAAAATGGATACCATATTTGTGTTATGTGTGGCCTGATGATGCTATTGATATGCCTGCCATGGATTTCTGGGCATTTTGATTTTTTATGATTGAATGGTAATGATGATGCTCTGCTGTTATGATGAACCCTAATTGATTCTCCAGAAATTCACATGATATATGTTTGGCTTACTGTTGTTTGATGTTGCATAACTGCCAATTGCCATGCTGTATGCTTGATGCTGTCGAATTTTATTTTGGATGATTACATGAAGATGAATGCATTTTTGTTGCTGCTTAAACCCTAATGGTATTTTGAACCCAGAAGCATGAGTTTCGATTGGCCTGTTGATGTTATTTCTCTGCTTGGTACTGTTACATTAAGAGCCAACCAATCAGGTTATTTGGTTGCCGCGCCCTAAAACTTTGCGTTTTGATTAGTGGATGTGGTATTTACCACAATGCCACTCGGTCAACACATTTGACCTTCCTTGCATGTCCTTTGTTCATGTTACCTCATTTATTCACTCCACTTCCAAAATCCATTTTTCACTCATTTCAACTCCAAAATCATGGGATTTTTTGCATTATGACCTGTTGGATGTCTATTATTTTACCATGATTTTTAATAATTTTTCTGATCATTGGATTTTAATTGGCTCTAGGGTTTGTGTTATGTGACAAAAAATGATACATGTTGCCAAAACAATTGTGAAATGATCATGTTGCATCCTTTGGTTCTGAAATTTTTTGTGGAGAAACTAGACACATTCACCTTTGTTTCCATGTAGAGTTTATGCATTTATCATATGTGGTTTGCTGGATATGATTTTTTGAAGTAGGGTGTGACAACTTGTGTCACACCAATGATGTGCATTTTCATGAATTTTAATGACATACTTCCTGACCTCCAAATGATCCAATTTTTTGCATAAGCCTTTTCTCATATGTCTAGTTTATGTGTGATTTTTCTGGGATTTATTTGAACTGTTTTCCATTTGTTTGAGATTTTTCTTCCCTGCCTAGTCAATTGTTGACTTTATGTGACATACCTTGCCATATCATTTGGGAAATTCTCATACCTTATTGTATGATCATGAAATTTCATATGTGCATACTAGACATCTTGAGCTTTGCATTGGTGTTAATCCCATCCATTTCTCATCTGTTTTCATTTTGTTATGATTTTTTGAAGTTGACCCATGATTGTTGACCTTCTTTGTGCTTACTTGAAACTTGTTTGACTTCATGATTTTCATTGACTGCCTTCCTCTCATCCAAATGCCATGAAATTTGACATGCTTACCATGCTAGATGTTAGGATTGAGTGTGAATTATCTGATGATTTTTGAAAATATTTGGGTTGACTTTTGATGCAAGTCATTCTGTTGACTTCTTTGAGCTTCTGTTTGCTATACCTTGACCTAATTTGTTCATGAAATGATGATGACGATTGATATGAATGTGAAACCAATTGGTTGTGTTTCTTAATTGTTTGAACATGATTTTGGATGCTTGCCACTTGCTGTTTTGACTTTCTAATTCCTTTTTGACCCTAGGCTTGTCCTAGTGGTCCTGTTACTCACTTTTGAGCTTCTGTTTTCAGGTTAAACACCAAGTGACCAATGAGATCAACTTCTTTTGATTGAGCTTGCCTAAATATCATTGTCTAACATGTTTTGTTTTGTAGGTGGCTTGGCTCGCATGCCTTAAGCCTTATGCCTTGCACATTCACTTGCTTGTGTTGACTGGTTGACATCTGTTTCATTTTGATTTAACTTTGACTTGTATACTAACTGTGCTTGACTGATTTCAGGTACTTTAGTTGCTTAGTTCCTTGTGAACTTTTGCTTTGCTTTGCTTGTATAAGCAACTTGCATTGAGGTACCTTTCTATCTTCATGTAGTCTGGAAGACCTGGTCTGTTACTTGGCCAGGCAACTGTCTGAAGTCCTCCTTAAGAGGCAATGTTTGTGGATGTTTAATTTTGTCCTTGCATAGAGTCAAAGTCCTCCTAAGTGAAGAGGCAATTGGCAGAACCCAAGGGATAAGCAACCTATCCCCTGCTATTCAGTGTGTCATCTGCTTTGCTCACACCACTGTGTTGATGCATTGCAGATACAAACCCAAGATCTTGTACAATTGTACAGTTGAGTCAGTTTTAAATGTGTAGAAGGGTTCCCACTTTCTGAATCCACACATTCTTGTCTTAAGCTCTCCCAGGCCAGGGATAAGAGCTGTGAAGTCTTATCTTCACTTACCCTTCATCTGCTTCACCTTAGCCCCTCAATGGCAAGGTTAAGAGCACATTCACCCAGTTCCAGAGGTTTGTTTGTTGAGGTTGATATGACCCCTCGACTAAAACCTAACCCTTGTTTGAGCCACTTGCTTGTGTATAGTGTGTGCTATCTGTGCTTGTAGGATTGTTTGACTTGCTTCATGTGCAAGTTAGGATTGTTTGACTTGCTTCCTGTGCAAGTTAGGTTTAGTTTAGACTTGCTTCCTGTGCAAGTAGGTTTTGCTTGGCTTGCTTCCTGTGCAAATTAAGTGTGTGTGTGGCTTGCTTCCTGTGCAAGTCATGCCTAGGATAGGTTGGCTCCCTGTGCCAGTTAGCTAGAAACCTTAACTTAGGGATGATTTGCATGATAACATCTAGGCTCGAGTCGTGTCTCCCTAGTTGTGTCTCCCTCTGTTATCTGGTTAGGCTAGTCCTTTATCCCTCCGTAGGGGAACTACATCGCCCTGATCTTCATACCAGATGAAGTATGTAGGCAGGAGATTGAGCTGATCTCTCCGGGCGCCTTTTCTTTTCTTTTGTGTGTGTTTGACAGTTATAGGCTCGAGTCCCCGACTCCCTATTAACTTGTTGCCTTGTTGTGTGCTTGGAAGCTGATGTAAGTCCATCGAGTGGCAGTTAGGTTCCAGTGTGCGTGTGTTTGGTTCGGATGCTGATGTAAGCCCAGCTATTGGCATTCAGGCTCCACGTTTGCCTGTGTGTTTTGTCTGCTTGTGTGTGTCAGCCGACCTACGAATGCTCTGATTCTTCTCTCGTCCGAGAAGATACGTATGCATAGGATGCGATACCCTAGCGAGCATGTGTCGTTTCCCCAGTCCGAACTACTTCGACTCTGATGTCTATGCCTGATAGACTAAGTAGGCCCAGGATGCGATATCCTGCCGAGTCAGTTTCAGTCAGTCTCTTTTGTCTCTTTCAGCCAGTGTGTGTGAGTTTGAGCAGTGTTTAGCAACCATTTTCCTTCCTTTTGTGCGTGGATCCCGTAGAGTACTACGGATGCGTAGGGGTGCTAATACCTTCCCTTCGCATAACCGACTCCCGAACCCATACTCTTTGGTCGCGAGACCATGTTCTTTCCAGGTTTACTCTGAGCGTTTCCTTTCCCTCTTTTGGGATAAATAACGCACGGTGGCGGCTCTGTTGTTCTTGTTTTCCCGCCGGTTTTTCGCGTGATGCGACAATAACTCTTTCAGGAGACAGCAGGTTTCTCAAATAGGTATTTGATAGAATCCATCTTAGAAGTCAATAAGGTGGTATGATTCAACATATACTGTCTTAGTCGGCGAGCAGCCCAGGCCAAAGCACAGCAAGCTTTCTCGGGCTGTGAGTATCTTGTTTCACAGTCGGTACCTTTTGCTAAGGCAGTATATGGCATGCTCTTTTCGACCAGACTCGTCATGTTGCCCCAACACACCTCATTGAATTTTCTAACACGGTCAAATACGTAATTAAAGGTCTTCCTTCAACTGGTGGCATCGGAACTGGAGGTTCTTGGCGATATTTCCTGATTTTGTCATAAGCTTCTTGGCATTCATCATTCCATATCATCTCTTGATTTTTTCTCAGTAACTTGAAGATGGGTTTGCAAGTAGCGGTCAAATGGGAAATAAATCGGGCAATGTAATTCAAGTGCCCCAAGAAACCTCTGACTTCTTTCTTGTTTATTTCAGTACCCAGATTTACAATTTCAATTGATTCCTCATGCGGCTGTATAGTCTTTTCTTCTTGCAGTAGTCGGGCAAGTTCTCCAGGGACTTCACAATCTTCCTCGCTTCCATCCTCGGCTTGGTAGATCGGATTTTCAAAGTCATGATGAACAGTAGCAGAGTCATTACCAACAGGATCCAGAGTGGATATGGATCGGCAAATTGTTACGTGAGTGTGTGCAAGAAACATAGCTTGTTTGAAAAATGACAGGAAAGATAAAGAGCGCAATATTTGAATGCAAAAAGTCCATTGATCTATTGAATATGAATATGCTTATGAAAATGACAAACCCCTAACAAATTAGCCATTGTGCCTCGGGCATAGACACAATGCTTTAAGAAGTTTGATTGTAAAAGAAAATTAAAATTTGCAATTCTAGAATAAACAATAACAATTACTCCTGACTAAAGGAAATCGGGATAATGTCTTCAGTCTTCCAATTGTTGAGTCCGTCACCAATTGTTGGGAAAATCCAGCTATCCAAGTCGCAATCACTATCAGCATCTTCCATAGCATTAATCTGATTTTTGACTATCTTTCCAGAGTTAAACCCCAGGCCAGCTTTATCAGACTTGTACGGTACATTGATCAGTTGACCCCAACCAGCACGATCACCATTTTCAATCGCGGCTTGAGCATCTTTCAGAGAGATCATGACAGGGGGAGCACGAACAACCTTGGGCACAAGGGGAGTTGGCTTAAGGACAGGACTGGGTGGAGGAACCACTTCAAATGACTGAGAAGGAGTCTCAAAGAATTCACCATCCATCTCGACGTATTTGAAGGCTTGCACACTACTGACAATATACTCTTCTTCTCCACATACAGTGACAACCATGCCTGCTATTGGATACTTCAGCTTTTGATGAAGCGACGAAGCTACCGCACCTGCCCCATGGATCCAAGGGCGCCCCAACAAGCAGGAGTAGGCGGGACGAATGTCCATCACGTGAAAGGTAGTGTTGAAGACTTGAGGTCCTATCTTGATAGGGAGAACCACTTCACCATAGACAACACTCTTCGCACCATCGTAAGCACGCACCACAACATTACTAGGTTTCAGTTCAATGCCTTTGTAGTCAAATTTAACGAGTACAGCTTTCGGGAGCACATTCAAGGAAGAGCCGTTGTCGATCAACACGTGAGCCAGGGTGATCCCCTCACACTCGATGGAGATATGCAGAGCTTTATTGTGATTCTTTCCTACTGGCGTCAGGTCAGCATCGGAAAAGCCTAGGCCATTGTCAACAGTCAAATTAGCAACATAATGTTCGAATTGATCGACGGATGTTTCTTGAGGCACATGAGCGGTCTTCAAGAATTTCATCAATGCATTGGCATGGGATTCAGAGGATAATAACAAGGACAACATTGAGATTTTAGACGGAGTATGCCCCAATTGTTCCACTACATCAAAATCGCTCTTACGGATGATTTTCAGCATCTCTTCCATTTCCTGTTTGGCAACATCTTCAGAAGTAACTTCGACCGATGTCTCTGACTGAGGAGGATTGACTGGTCTTTTTCCTCGAATTTCGGGAGCGGGAGGTGAGATTTCTGGGGAGTAGATCCTTCCACTTCGAGTAACTTTACTAGTCCCCACAATATCATTAGGATTAGCAGAACTACCAACTTGCTTTATGCCATGGATGTAAACGTCGCCTCCATAGTTCCACGGAATAGCTTTGCTGGAGGAATATGGCACGGGGCCAGGTGCGGTAATAATCAGGGGAGCCACTTTGGGCTCAGCGGTAATCTTCACAGGCACTCTAGTAGCGGTAATCTTCACTGGAGCTTTGGACCTAGCAATCACAGATACCTCTTCAATAGAGTTGTCCACCTTAGGAACCCTTTCAAATAGAATTGTACGATCATCCATCAGCCGTTGAATGCCGTTCTTCAACTTCAAACAATCATTGGGTCGGAGTACACAGAGATCGCAATCTTCAGCACAACCTGGAAATAAACCAGCTTGCAATAAATTCTTCTTAACGATCAGGAGAGGAGATGCTAAATCAGCAACGTCAGTAACGTGAGAATTGTCGTCCACAACATTAACATTCTGGTCATGATTAGGCATAGGTGTTGTGATGACATTGGGGGTCGCCGGAGGATCAAATTCAATTTCTCCAGCGTCGATCATATCCTGAATCTTGTTCTTCAACAACCAGCAATCATTCGTATCATGCCCAGGGCTATCGGAGTGATAGGCACACCTGGCGTTGGGATTATAACGAGGAGAAGTAGTGTTGGGATTTGCAGGAGGGCCTCTGCGGGTAATCAAATTGGCCTTTAACATACTCTGCAGTGCTTGGGTTAAAGTCATATTGATCTTGGTAAACTGTCTTCTCGACCTGTCTTGTCTGTGTTGGAAATTCTGAGATGGCGGTGCGGCAATTGTAACTGCCCCAATAGTATGGTCACGATTCTTCTTGTTATGCTTCCTCTCACTGTACACAGCATTTGATTCATTCTTTCCCTGATAGGACTTTTTGGTGCTTGCAGAAGTAGCTGCCTGTATCTTTCCACTTCGAACGCCGCTTTCAACCCGTTCACCTGTCAAGATAAGTTCAGTGAAACCTGACGAGGAACTTCCCAGTAGATGGCTGTAGAATGGGCCAGTCAGTGTACCCATGAACATGTCCACTAACTCTCGATCAGTCATAGGGGGTTTGACTCTGCCAGCCAAATCTCTCCACTTTTGAGCATATTCTTTGAAACTTTCTTTAGAGCCCATAGTCATATTTTGTAGCTGTAGCCGAGTAGGCGCTAACTCAGAGTTATACTGGTAGTGCTTGTAGAAAGCTGTTGCTAAATCAGTCCATGTGCGGATGTTAGAGCTCTCAAGCTGATAATACCACTCTAACTGTGTGCCAGACAGACTCTCTTGGAAGAAATGGATCCACAGTTTCTTATCAGTAGTGTGCGGCTGAATCTTTCTCACATAAGCCCTTAGATGCATCTGAGGACAAGAGGCACCATCATACTTAGTGAAAATGGGAACCTTGAATTTGCGGGGAATGACCACATCAGAGACCAGACCCAAGTTTTCGAAATCCAGACCGGGCAATTTCTGCCCCTCCATAGCTAGCATACGTTCTTCCAGCAACTTGTACTTATCATCCTTTGGAGAGTACTGTTCATGTTCATAATCTTCATCGTCGTCCTCAGAATTGACGAGATTAGGATTCTCATCTTCCGAATCATTCTCGGTCTCTTCTTCTGAATCCTTCGGAATTCTAATCTTGACTCCTGTAACCTGTCCCTTAAGCCTTCTCCCCGGGTTGATGTAACCCACAGGTTTCTGGTCCTTCTTCTTCTCCATCAAAAGAGCTTTCAGTTCTTCCTGCCCCTTAGATAAGCTCAGCATCATTTCCTGGAATTGAGCATTCTGGGCCTGGAGATCTTTGACAGTTTGTTCGAGAGCCATTGTTCAATCTGTTTGAATCTGCTGGAATCTGTTTGATAGGAAAATCGTGAGAACACTGATCCTTTAGAATACCTGTTATGCGATGCAATGTAATGTATGAAATGTTTTCAAGGACTTTCGGGATTTAACTTTGCATAAACTAACAAAAAGAGCTTTTTTTTTTTCTTTTCTCTTTGTTTTTGCTTTGTTTTTGTTTTTTTTCTGTTTTTTTTTTAGCAGAGTTAAATCCCTAAATCCTTGAAATGGTTAGTACAATGCCATGATGTTATGATGTTATGTTGTTATGATGTCATGTTGTTAGATAAATAACAAGCACAAGCAAGTCACACAACAATCATTCCTAGGTTTTAAGGCTTGCGTGAGTTCCATAGGTAAATACCCTCCCCACTGAAGTTTGGTTGGTTCAACCTGTCTTAGAATAGTAACCGGGTTCTAGAAGGATCTCAAATCATTGACCTTTCCTTAAGTCCACTTCAGTGCAACACCAAGTGGTTGACCGAAGCTTCCCTAAAGTCCAATCTCAAAGAGTGTAGTATCGAGTCTCAACCAACTCCAGTCGGAACCGAAGCCAGTTATCTCACTACTTTCTAATGGCCAGGATGAGTCAATTAGGGTTCTAAAGGTCTGGTTAATGCTTTTATGACACCACGTGAATGCCAAATATTTCCTCAACTAACATGAGGAACATCAGGACATCCAAAGTGCCACATTAACCGTAGCCATCATTTTGACCATTCCAGTATACGCCGGACAGTCGCGATGATCTCTTGCTACTTACCTAAGGTACACTAGATCCGGGTGTAGGATCTTTCACTCAAGCATATCATACCCAAGCAATCCCTTAAAAATAAATCAGACAAATTGAATAAGTGATCTTGTTTTTAAGGTAACCTCTCTTTTTAAATATTTAGGCTCCCCAGCAGAGTCGCTAGTTCTGTCATACGGTGAACTGGACTTTTTGTGTTTTTTATCGCAATGTCGCGGTTAGCAAGAGTCGCCACCGACTTTTCTTTTATCCAATAAGGAAAGGTGGAAAAGAACAGGAAAGACCTTAATTTAGATTTTTGGGTTCGGGAGGTACATTATACAAAGGGAAGGTGTTAGCACCCTTTGTATCCATGGTTATCCATGGGCTCTTAATTGCTCGATCACTTATATTATTTTTGTCTAAAAAAAAAGTGTTTGTGAATTGTTTGGAAAATTGTTTTGAAAAGAGAATTTAACTTTGTAATGATTCTTGTATGAATGTATACAAAGTGGTTATCCCGTTTTAGTTTTGAAAATTGTTTAGAAAAATATAACTCGGTAATGATTCTAGTATGAATGTATACCAAGTGGTGATTTTCTAAAGGCATTTTGAAAGGTGTGAGGTGCAAAAAAAATGTTTTAAGTTGTGAGCCAGCAATTAAGAGTTATACCGACCCAAGGTCTTTACGGGCATTTCCTATCCTTATGAGGGTAAAACTGTCCTTATTATTGAGAAATAAGTAGTTTTATCCTTTGGATGTAAAAGGGTCATCGTAGGGTCATCGATTGGTCATTGAAGGCAACAGTTATGAGGATACCTTAGCATTCGAAGGGACTATCATCATTTAACCGTAGGCAACATCGGAGGGTCATCGAGGGACAAAGTTGTATATTCAAAGGCAACATCCGAGGGACTATAATTTATTTTATGATGATTTAATCGAAGGGTCTTTGCTAAGGGTATCCCCACGTTCGCGGGACATGACCGTAATATCGTAATCGTAAGGCAACAAAGAGAGGTCCAAGATCACTTATTCAAAGGCAAAGTTTTACAATTAATTATATAATTAGGATGAAACTCCACATTAAAATTATTAAAAATAATATATTAAAAAATTAATACATTAGAAATTAATACATTAAAAAATTAATTTAGGGTGAAACTCCACAAGGGTATCCCACAAATAAAGTGGAATACCTAGCCAATAACCTTTTCCTGGGATATGTGAACCTTTACGAAACTCAAAAAAAGACACATGTCAGAACACCAAATCAGGAGAAATATCACAACAATAAATAGGATAGGATAAATAATGCATGGCTATGATAAAAACATAAAAAAAACAGACTAGAAGAATCAGGTACTGTCTCGTTCGCCTCTGCCTCGCCTAGCGAAGGCCACGGATTTTGAATTTGAAAACAGCCCCATGTTAGGAACTTTGAATTTTATGGCATTTTATCACAGGAATAACATGGTCAAACATTCAGGGTATTCAGGCATATTTAAATTCCCATACGAAAGCAAATTATATATCAACATTTAATCATGATGCATTATATATGTAGATATGGCCAATTGAAAGTATAAACAATAGAGATACGCAAACCTGTTTGCCAATTCAAGGTTGAAGGGATTGACCACTTGTAGTATCGGAATAAGTTAGGCAGCGGGAATTGGACGGCGATGGCTTCGGTGCAGATGGGCTGCCTTTAGGGTTTCTTTACTCTGAAATCTCCGGGTAGACAGGGTTCCTATGCCAAAGTTTCTATCCGTCCTTCTCTGTTCTCTCTCTTTCTTTTTCCTCAAGGTTTTGTTCCAAGGAAACCTCAGAGTGTTTTGCTTCTCTTCCTTCTTTCTCCAGTAAATCTCCCAGTGTAAACTCCAAGTGTCACTCCCAGTGTCACTCCTCTACTGAAACTTCAGTATTTATAGACTGATTTCGTGGGTAATGGGCTTGAAATGAGGGAGACTCAAGTCCAAAATAATTTGTTATATTTTATTTATATATTTATTTTAATTATTTAATTGATTAATTAATTAATTAATTAATTAATTAATTAATTAATTAATTAATTAAATTTTTTTCTCTTTTTTTTTTTTTTTTTTTTCATTTTTTTTTTTTCGTTTTTTTTTTTTTTTTTTTTTTTTTTTTAGGAAAAATGATGGGTAATTTTTTGGCGTATGACAAACACCAAATCAAACCTAATTTTACTTTTACCATCTTAACTTTAAAAACTACATCAAAGACCATCATGACAACACTAAGGAAGTCTCCGACTATGAGCACATTGCTTTCCTCACCCTCTGACTACCCCAATTCATATTTTGTTCCAACTCCCTCCAAGTAGCTAAGAAGTTTATACCTCTTGCAATCCAACTTCAGGAGAAAAAAAGATGTATGTCTTAGTAAACTGGTACTCGATTGCCTTTATGAATCTTTAGAAGTTTCTTCTTGTTACCTCAAAGCACGAACAATCCCTAAGGAGAACTTCCTGGTCTCTAGCCCTATCTAGATTTTACAACTTTGGCTTAACACCACTTTGAACCCTTTTAAACACCGGTGTTTCGTCTAATCTGGAAAGATGAGTCAAAGGCATAAGATTTGATTTTCTGACCCCATATGACAGTAATTCTTTGACAAAAATGGATTTTGAAAATCATTTCTTCATGATTATAAATTGTACTGAATTTGTCTCTACTATGGCACCATTTTCTAGTCGAAGCTATTGGCCATAATAGTTCAGAAGAGTATTTTCAGCCTCTTCACCTAGAAGCCAAATTGAAGCTCGCGATATTTGAATGGAATTCTTCAAACCCACTATCTTGTCGACCAGAATTTCAATTGCTAAAGCTAGGTTTGGGCTTGTCGCATATCAACCAAATTTAATAGCTAGACATTTGACTTTAGTCAACTCCTCCCAAAAATCCAATTTCACTAAAGAGGCTGAAATCTGTCTGGCTACTGATACTCCCATTGAGGCATATTATAAGGAGTGTTTATAGTTTCACACTCAAAAAGTCATTCATTTGAGTTCTTCCGAATTTGAAACTTCTTTTTACTGGACCAAGGAATTTGAAGATTGGTGGTTTGCCTACTACCAATGTATTGTTGTGAATATTTCGACTCTACTTCAACATCTAACAGGTGCTTTTTCCTATATGTAGAATAAAAAGTAGAAAAATCGAGGTATGCACGTCAAAGAGATTTGAGCTTTTCAACATTACTTCGAAACTGTGTATAATCCCCATAATCTTAGTCGAACTATTTATGATGCAGTTTGTACTTTGAAATAGAAAATCATTGAAAATTTTGTAATCTTCCCTTTCCTCCTTATATAAAGGAATTATATAATTTTGATTTAGAATTTCACCTTCCCAGATTCCCACCATTACCAACTTGTGAATTTGGCTTAGATGTTCAGCTGCCACTTCCAGACTGGTGTTTTGTGGGTCTTTGTCATCCCTAGAAAATGATTTTAAAAAACCTGCCCAAAGAATAGTTTCGACGAAGTATAATATACACAATTTCCCACAGCCTTTAAGAGTTGATCTTGAACATGTATGAATCTTATCCATCATCCAAGAGGGTGAGATAAAGGGACTTGTGAAACACATTAACTCTTCTTTTATGTTCATCTTATTTACTTGTGTCAAAATTTTGTAGCTCGACCTCTCATTCCAAAAGGGTCGAAAAAGAAGGAGCTGAAACAGTCAACGATAATGAAGAAACCAACCACCCCATAGAAGTAAAACAAGTATATTTTCTAAATCTTTGTTATCTTTTATGAAAACAGGTTTCTTTGCATCACTTATTTATCCTTGTTCCTATTTTCAGAGTCGAAAATGAGGAAGTCGTTCCACAACTGTTGCTCGAAGTCAAAAGAAAGCAAGGAAAGAAAAAGCAATTGTCACTCTCAAAACTAAAGGTGCTAGGTGAGAATACAGACACAAATAAGTCTAGAAGGGAGGGTGTTGAATATACATATCCCCAAAAAGACAATTTCAAAAATATTTTAGGTCCCATAAACGAAATCATATATTTTAAGAAATACGGAAGCAGAACACAACATTAAGAGAGCTTGGAAGCATCTCAATGAATTAAGTCAACTAGATTATTATAAGATATCACTAAGAACTAAATTATTTATAATGCAATTCATTTACAAGATAACCAAAGTCGCTTTAAACAAAGCGATTTAAAAACACTCTATATAGATATTCATTCAAGACACAATTGAACTTATGATGATCCAAATGATGCAATACAAACGATGCAATAATGCACTAACACAATAACAATATTAATAAATGCTTGAAAATTAAAGAGATAATGGAAGAGAGAAAATACACACAAAAATATATAGTGGTTCAGCGTTCATCCTTGCTTTTCCCACTTCACTCTTCAATGGTGTTAAAGAACCATTGGGAAATAATCACAATGTTTCACTATTTTGATAAGTTTGATACAAGCATTTTGATTACAACGAAATATCACACAATAATTCCATTTGTTGATGTAGACACTCAAAGTGCTAACAAAAATAAGATCCCAAAAGATCTTGATCCAATAACCTTGTTATCCATAATAATTCTGCTCCAAGTCTTCGTATGTGGCAATCCACCTTGATTCCATTGATTTCTTATCCGAGCAATTGCCATAGCTAAGAGTTCAATTTGATAACTCCCAACTTTGTTTGCGACCAGACTTCCCATAATCGCACCAAAGTTGGACAACTTCCAACTCTGCCTTATGAACAATATGTACTAGACTTCGCCAAAGCATTCCATGGATTATATTGAAACAATATTCTTGATAGATACCAATAAGATCCAAACAACATTCTAGAAATGATACATGCACTTGTTACAAACAACAAACTTCGTACAAAAGTATTAGATGCCCTAATGTACCACTAGTCTCCCTCAAACACTCAATCTTTAGAGATGAAGGTCCACAACAGTGGAAAAAGACTAAGGATGAAGATGATGAAAAGTGCCAAAGGAATTTGACATACCCTTTAATTCACATGATGTTAATCAAGGAATTAGATCCAGGTGAATGAAGAATACACACACAAGGTTCTCTCAAATTTATGGATAAATGGGTCTTGGTTCTTGATGGATATTATGAGCTTGATCAACACATTAATCAATACAATATTGATCAACTCACTCTCTCTAATTTTCCTCAAAACAAGAACAATGTGTAACAAAAAGAAGTGAATCTGACATTGATCAACACTCAAGAAGTTATTCTTGAAAAATAAGAGAAAGATCAAAGATGATTGGGTTCCACTCACATAGTTTCAGACACTTGTCTTTGGATCAAAGAAACAACTATTTAAATTTAAGGTGGAAAATTGGATTTGTGAGGCTATGATTTGAGTCAAGAAGGAATCATGATTCAAGTCACAAGGTCTTTTGATTCGAGTCACATTTAATACATGATCTGATTCAAATTAGGCAGAGCCCAATCGTAGCTTCATGGAGAGTTATGATTCAAGTCAAATTTACAACATGATTCGAGTCACACTAGGTTGTGATTTGAGTCAAGTTAATTTTATGATTCAAGTCAAATCATCCTGGGGCTCACATAACACTTGATTTGAATCAAATGACTTTTCACCTTGATCTAAGACTTCTAACTTGTGATTCAAAAAACAATTTGCTAGGCTCAAGAATGAACACTATCATGGATCAACAATAATTTTATTGATTAATGAATTGTCTTAATGGTAAAATGCTAAATAACCTATGTGAACACAATATAATTCAATTACGAAAGAATTATAAACACATGAATATTTGAATAACAAGCAAATTACAAATAAGTGAATAAACAATATCATTTACACTTAAATTGACAAAAACATCTAAACGAATAAATGATATCATACAATAATGTGCCTGCACTTTTAGAAGGGACACATGTTTAGATTAAAGTCCAACCTTTATTTCTGTCTTTATACCTTTAAACACACTCTTCATTATACTCATAATCATAAACATCTTAGTCTGGTACGAGGATTAAAGACAAGAACCATGAAGATGATGAAACTGGTGGGAGTGTCAGTTCTAAAGAAAGTAGTGAAGTTTCCTACATATCTATATCCTCCAAATATCAGAGTAAATGGAAAGATGATGCTAAGGCTTCAAAAAAACGTTATTCTTGAAACCTTAACACTTCAACAAGTTAAAAGGACAAAGGTTCAAGCCTTTAAGGCCAGTCCACCAAAGATAACAAGAAAGAAGCCTTAAGTCCTTGACCAATGCAGTGAAGGTTGACTGCTTTAACACTATGATTCAAGATAATAAGAGTATTATATGGTACCAGAGATATAGCCATTTTAATTGTAACACCATAATCTAGATTAATTCAAAGAAGATGATGGAAATGCCTAGAACTATACCTCTTGAGAGCTCTTGCACAACATAGTTGGTAGGAAAGCAACCATCAAGATGTAATGGAGATTGACTTCTTTGCAACTATGATTTAAGACATCGAGAGTATCATATGGAATAATATGTATGTCCATTTGAATTTTAATAGTTTAAGTCAACTTACCTAAAGAAGATAGTGTTATAGATACTTAGAATTATAGTGTCATGTAACACCCTACTTCCTGACTTGACAATTAATCAAATAAAACATATGGCACATATATCCTTAAAGTAGGATGTTACTCACATATCATCCAACACATACATGAACTACATAATTGAAAATTAAATCATTTGATAAGCAGCGGAATTATGAAATACTTGGCATTAAAAGCATCAACAACGGTATTAGTTTCAAAAGTGGTTCATAATCAAAAGTCAAGGTGAATATATGCAACATAAAATAAATAACATAACAACTTGTTCCCCTTGTGTTACATATCAGAGCAACTCCAACTATAAGACTCGGTCGACAAGCATCTAAAGAGGAACAACATTGCCCTTAGCACCAAACTTCTACTCAGGTACCTGATTATCTGTACTCCAAAGGAGCAAAGATGCAACAACACAAAAAGGGGGTGAGAATACGTTCAAATAATAATCAGTGCACAAAATAATCAGGATATATTCACACATCACAATTCACACACATATCAACATGCACCACAAAATCATGTATTTCTAATTCACCCACATCACGATCAATCACTAATCACAATGTTATTCATCACATTCTAAATCATACAAACCCATACAAGAGTATTCAACAACACTCAAACATCTTATCTACACAACCATTATGTAATACAATGACAACAACACAACAATGAATACAACCATATTATGTATGTAAACAATCATACAACCACAACAATATAGCAATGAATACAGACTCACTCTGACTAAAATCAATCATGCAACAACAACCACATATCAACGAGTACAATCCCACTCTGACTGTAAATAATCGTGCATTCAATGTATCACCAATAGTTCTCACCCAAACTACTTGTCTCATTAATTGTCGACAAGTATGTACAATAAATCATGAAATTAAACTTATATTTCAAAACGGCGACACCACATAAAATACATATTCACGCACAACACTCAATCATGTTAAATCATCTTAACATCGATTCATCATTAAGCATGTACGATAACTCACACAATTATGCATACAATTCACAATATTTATCCACACATTGAACATGCATCCACACATCAATCAAACATGTCAATTCATCTCACAAGTACTATCATGAGGTATTTTTTCGCGTTAGTTTTTCAACGCTTCAAACAACACCTCATTTGGACTTACGGAACTAAAGTTACGATGAAACCCGTTCGAAACGAAAAATTAACATCTCTGAAAAACACAACAGCTGTACCCGGTTAACCAAAACCCGTAACCGTTACAATCATGAAAATTTCAAAAAAAAAAGTTTATCAATTTCAGTTGTAACTGGTTACACCAATGAGTTAACTGGTTACCACTGTACAAAAATGTAAAAACACAATTTTTTATCATTGGAGCACTTCCAAATCTCTTATTTCGATCCCCAAGACACATAATCACACATAATTCATCATATATACACTATATCATATTGAACATGTTAATTTTACACATATTAACACCTTAATTCACCATTTAATTATAGACTCAAGATTATGCTCATACACATTTCAATACAAATTCATCATTTAATCAATTGGCTCATGAAACACAAAACAACACAGCATCAAACACAATCATCACATCCATTCACAGTAAAAACAAAATTATAAGCATCATCTATCATATTCATATCAACCAATAGAGAAAAGAAAACCCTATTGGAGGTTAAGGGAAACCTTTATACCCTTTCATGATTAAGGCACCCTTAGATGAATAATCTTTCCCTTTATCTTGTAATTCCAGCAAAAATAGTCTTCTATTTGATCTCCTTCCCAAAATCCTAGATCTCCTTTCCAATGCTCTTCTTTAACCTTCTTTTTTCATATTATGTCAAAATGCTCTCTAAAAACCCCTATTTCCTCTAATTTTTTAATTATATAATTAACTTTCTTATAATTATAATTTTGGTTCAACTAGACGCAAGCTTCTCTCCACTAACCACCTAATTCTCTATTATTTAACTTTTTACTCCAATCTTCACTATTCTCTCCGTTTTTATTTATTAATTAATTAAAATCCCACCAAAATCAATTACTCAAGTACAATTCACACAAATATCGACACCAACTAAGCACGTCATAATTCACATAAAATAATTATTTAAATTAATTAATCAGTTTAAATCAAATAAATAATTAAATAAACAATTAATTAACACTAGACATGTCTAAAACTATACCTCTCGAGAGCTTTTGCACAACATGCCTGGTAGGAAACAAACCATCAAGATGTAATGGAGATTGAATGCTTTGCAACTATGATTTAAGACACGGAGAGTATCATATGGAATAATAGGCATGTCCATTTGAATTTTAATAGTTTAAACCAACTTATCCAAAGAAGATAGTGATATGGATGCCTAGAATTACAGTGCATGAGATCTCTTGCGCATCATGCCCTCTAAGAAAGTATCCAAGATGAAACTTCACTAACAAATTGCAATGAGATTAGTTGAGGTACTGAATTTGGTTCATTTATACATCTGTGGACCCTTTGATGTGTTAACCTTAATTGGAAACAATTACCTCATCATATTTGTAAATGAAGTTTCAAACATATTGTGGCTATATTTGATCAAGGCTAAGAGTGATGCCATAGAAGTGTTCAAAAAATTCAAGAGGCTAGTAGAAAGACAAAGTGGAAAGATGTTTAAGATCTTGAGGAAACATGGCATTAAACATGAAGTCACAACACAATGTCGTAGCTGAAAGAGGAACATAATTTTATTGAACATGGAAGTAAGTACACTAAAGAAGAAATGGATATCTAACAATATTTGGGGAAAAGTGATGTCCACAATTTCTTATATCTTGAGCAACGACCCTACAAAAATATTGAAGAAGGAGGTACATAAGGAAGCTTGATCAGGAAAAATCCAACTGAGACTCACTTGAGAGTGTTTGGCTCACTATGTATCAAACATATCCCCTATGCAAGAAGAAAGAAGCTGTGTGATAGAAGTGAATCAATGATCTTGGTTATTTATCAATGAATTGTGAATATAGGTTGTACAATCCTTTGTTGAGGTTTCTCGTAAATAAAGAGAATCTTATATTGGAATGTTGTCTCACTCAAGATTAATTGACAGAGTTGTTCATCAAAGTTGTCAAAATAGACCAATTTTTAAAATTTACTAGAGAACTTGAAATTGTTATTTTTAATTAGCTTAGACTTAAGGAGTGTTGAATGTTGTAATCCTAGGACTAATCAAAGGCTTGCCTAGTAGCTTGACTAACAAGTTTTGCTTGTTTGGTATTGATTTGTTAGTTCCTTTGGTAGTTAAGAGTTAGTTATGTTTAATTCATTTTAGAAGTAGTTTCTAATTTACCTGCTATGTATGTCAACCAAATATATAGGTGATTAGTATGTAAACCAAGTTTAGAGGTGATTAATGTACTAATCACCTAGCTCAAATTCTCTCTTTTATTAGCTGCTTGAGCTAGAAGGCAACTAGTTAATTTTGGTATTAATCACACTATTAAAAAAATTATACATTAAAAAATCAAACATTTAATGCTGTATAATAATACATCTTTAAACAAATTATACTTCCCACTCTTATATTATAATCGATTTAATGCATAACACTAGTCCTATCCTAGTACATGTTAGAATTCAGGGTGACTTAGAATTTCTTCACATAAATAAATTGCTCTTGTTCTAAATTCTAATTAATAATAAAACATATATATACTATATTTCAAGCAAACTAACTATCTTTGTCATCCTCAACAACTACTGTGTATGTGACCTTACTGAGCCTGCTTGGGGATGATGTCTTGGAATCATTGCCTCTAGTTTTTCTGCTTCCAGTGAACTGAAAACTACCAGAACCATACACCGCTCTGAATGCCAATGCTTTCCCAAAGTGAAACTTTTCAACATGTTTGATGTTTGAAGATCTTTGGACGACAGATCTTTGAACAGAATCGTCCTCGGTGTTATCTGATATTGCTGCTTTGCCTTTCTCAGTGTCCATTCTTTTATTTCTCCTAAATATTGGATGATAGTTGATAGATGATATGACATTAACTTATATAGAGTTTTGAAAAGATCATAGAAAAAGGAAGCAAAATTATTGAGGCTGATAAATGATCTCTTGTGAGTTTACTTTTGGGAACGACAAGGACAGAGTTAAAGATGCCAAAAGATCCAAAGAAACATTTACTACTTGCAAGATTCTTTTACAACTTGTCTTCAACTGGAAGAAAGCAAATATACCATTTTAGATCTAAATAACCACAATGTGAACACACATGTTATTTATATCTAGAAAGTTCACAAAGTAGCACACTAAGTAGCAGACAAGATTGGATTAATTGCTTTTAAGAAACAATTAATCATTTCCTTTTGTTGAAACAAAAAATTAGAATAAATAAAATTGTATACAATATTTATAAACACTGTTTTATTTCCTTTCCCAATTTTTCTTTTCTTTCGCTTTACCTCACCAAAGACACCAATGCAAAATAACCTTTATTTTTTTTCCCGATTCTCACCTATATCTTTCTTTCCAAACAAAGTGTAGAGAACAAATTCAAAAATGTCTTATTACAACTTCGGAAAAACCATTAGAAGTATATGTGAATTCTGTAGTAAGGAGGATAGATCATTTGTCTATAATTACTCCTGATACTCTCTGAACTCCTGAAGCCTTTGCCTTAAGACAATTATGTCTATGGTAAAGCTAGGATAGACAACTTTGGCAGGCTATATAGGAGAATCAAGAAAGATAACAAACAAGATATGTGCTTGCCAAAAAAAACATTGCAGGTTTCTAATAAAAGATATCTACAGGTAGATGTACATATCATTATCTTTTGCATGATTGCATCATCGCTTACAATTTTATATATATCCCTTTCTTGTGGAGGAAACCAGCTAAAAGACCCCAGAATAAAATCTCAATTATTACAAAAGCCAGTGTACCCCACTTCTTGGAATGTAATATGTTCTGTATTAAAGCTTCACTGACATCAACCTGCATGTTAAACAATCGATTAACCAAATCTATCAATCATGTATGGAAAGGTCCCCAAATTAGCTTCTATGGCCCAGTGGCTGATAAGGGGAAGGTTGGCCTATTTGGTAATAAACTAATCTTCTGCTTTATTTATAAAGAAATACAAGATCTAAAGAACCATCAGAAAAGAAACATTACCAAGTTATTTTCAGGAGAACGGTAATAGAAACCCTGGACAACTGCTGGGAAAATGTCACAAGCAGCCAATGCATACACAATAAGGGCATTCATTCCCATCCATTGTAGTAAAACTGTAGGCTTTGTGAAACGTTCTACGTCAACCTGCAACAATATATGGATATGTGAATTCGCAGTTATATAATCATCTGTCGGTGATCAGAGTCACCAAGTGGTTGAGCACTGGAGCTACCACTTTTCACTCTTCACATAAAAGCCTATAAGAAAATTATATGCTTTTCAACTCACACACGCACACATTACGACACAAGCCCGAGCTTACAATGTAGTATATAGCAGTCAAAACCAAGCCCGATGCCCCTGCGGTGATGAACATGTAGCTTAATGTGTACAGTGCTTTCGATAAAGGAATTCCTGAAAAACTTTACAGTTGTTAGTAGGAGAATCAAATGTATCTTAATCTTGAGAAATTTAAATTAGATAGTACCTAAAATCTCCAGAATATATCCGACTACCAATAGAGAGAAGGAAAACACAGACCAAAGGAGTACCCTCTGCTTGTGATCCTGAATGGGAAAGGCAGTAGTTAGTTGATATAGTTACACACACACGCACACACATCTCAGGGACAAATTCTAAAGGCACTAGGAGTGGATTTTTATGCACCATACCTGAAAAATTACAAGTATATGCCCAAATTGCAATCCCATGAAACAAGTAATGGCAGCCATCAGTGAACTGGAAGATTTAATTAAATAGTTAGTAACCCGTGCATTAACTAAATTTTAATACTAAAATTTCCTGTGTTATTTGGCTGAATATACTTAATGAAAAAATTGATCATGACTAGGTTGTATATGGTGGGATACTGTTGCGAACCCGAAATTCCGCAACTTACAGAATATAGAAGAAATGGATTAAAATGCACAAATATGAAAAATAGTGTATTATTTCTGAAATCGAAAGGTAAATGCAAGAGGATGAATATCCTAATGCCCATAGAGCAAGGCTCCTACAGAGGCAAGAAGCCAACTGTCCATAACAAACTATACTCTTCCATGATCCTCTCACACTCCCTCACCTCACTCTATATACTACTAAGAGGCATAACAAACTTGCCAACTAAGCAGCCTACCCCACTCGTTATTTACCATATAACCTCACCACACTCTTTATTACAATAATAGCCCTTTTCCTATATCTCTCATACTCGGGTCCCTATCAGATACCAATCTAACATTAAAGATAAAAATCCGTACAAGAGAAAGTGGAGAAAAGAATAGATGAAGATAAGGCAATCAAAGTACACTACCCAACTGAAAGAAATAAAATACCATGAGTCCATGACAATAGCTATTTAAAATATAAAATATCATCATAGATTTCAATGTCGCAATGACCTACAAAGAAAAGAAAAAGAGGATCATAACAGGGAATGCTACTGCACCTTAAAATACCCTCTGGGTCAAATGGGGCAAGGCACCATCCAGGTGAATCTGGAGGCAAGGGTCCATAATCAGGAGAATTGACACTGCACTCCTGAAAACGAAAAGGAGGTCAAGAATAAAATTGTTTAAGGGATAAAATAGATGACTTTTGTTGTACCAAGAAAAAAACAAATGACTTTGGAGGTGGCAGAAGATTCAATACATGAGTTACACTAAAGGGTAAATAACCTTTGTTCTTCTGTAGACAGGACGCTGGTACATATGATCTTCACCAAGAATTAATCTATCAATAAATCCCACCGCATTACAAGGAGGATCAAGGCTACCCCTCATTTCACAATGAACCTGCAGAGCAAATATTAAATGCCGAGTTTTTTGTCCATGAAAAAGAAGATACAAAACACAGCGACCAGCAAAGCATTTCTTTCCACTAGGTGGGGAGAGTCATGAAAATGAAAAATAGCAACATAAAATGTAGCTAAAAGCCTAAAATGGAAGTAAAATTCAAGAAAACTAAGACACCATATTACATGAAGCGAGAGAAAAAATACCAAACATCATGATGTGTCACTGAATGCGTACATCCATATTCTATTTACATTTGACTATGTTCACATTATTATTTACCCTATCTGGACATTATTATTTTCCAAGTTCGGTATGCACCATTCACCGTGCTTACATAGCAATGAGCATTGATGCTAGTCTATGTGAATTCATCAATTCATGGAACGCAAACCTAAAATTCCATTTTTAAGAAATGAGAAGTCTTATAAAGAGATGATTCGTTATTTCTTGAAATGCAAAGCTGAAGCCTACAGGTCATACAATATTACAGAACAACTTGAAAGTGTAAGGGAACTATCACCAACAAGAAACCAAATTACATGTTAACTCTATCTATGGTAGGGAATGAGTCATAAGTAAAGCTATGTGCACGTGAAAGCATAAATTAAACTTCAGCCGAAACTTCATGATATTCCTTCAGCACTCAATGGCAAAAAGTGACTAAACCATGCCAACTTACATTTCGAATAGTTGATACACGACCAGAAAAAAGCAAGTTAGAGTGTTTGAACTTCCAATTTGGAACATAGAGGGTGTAGAGCAAGCAAAGGTATACTGAGCAAAGTAAGATTGAAAATATCCTGGACAAAAAAACAAGCAGTTAGGACAAAGAAAGAATATCATTAGGCAAGAAAAATTGGTGCCAGCAGAAGTTTAAGATGCAACTTAGATATTATCAAACAAAATGAAAGGAAATTTCTCTAGAATTCCAATTAGTCACATCAACCTTTCGTATCTAAGTTTAAAAAACTTACTTATAGACAGCAAGATGGGTTAATTTATAAACAAAAAATGGTAAGATAGGAATTCTTTTTCATTTTCTTTATCGAGATTTTAATCCAATCAACAAATTTGAAAGCTATTCAGAATAGGTAAAAAGTACATATCTGAAGCAAGTTTTAATCCATAGTGAAGCACATAAGAAAACTTTGTATGACGCAAGAGTGCTCATTTCACATGAGAATGTCAGAATAAATTTAGGGGCATTAGAACCCAAAATAATATTGCATTATTTCATGATTCGTATCCAATAAGTTTGGAAAGAATTTGCATCAATATGTGATGAGATTACTAACTCAACCAAAACAACATAAACCATGATAATGTAGAAACATAGCATTAGTGTGAATATTTTATAGTCAAATTATAAATTGAAATTTTTAATTGCCATACTCAGCTCCTAGATGTCAAATAAAAGCATTAACGTTACAAAATAAACTAACCACTGGATGGAGTATTTCCTCGCAAAAGCTGCCGGTGAACCAACCAAAATATTATTGTTCACAAGCCAAATCTCTGACATTGAGGCCAAGAAATATCCAACGGATATCCTCTACATACCATGCAAGGAATTATGTGTTAAACTAACAACACATTTACAAAACAAAAGCAACAGGCAGTTGATTATTTTCTTAATTGTGAGCTTTTTCCAGTTGCAATTCCAATTTCCTACTATAAAAGAAAAAAAAAAACAATCTCAATGACAATATAGTAACTAAATAACTTCTCCCAACTGCAAATCTGCAATCAGCCTTGAGTCAAAACTTCAGTGAGAAAACTTCGTATACTTCCTCAAAAACAAATACAACAGGTACTGATATTTACAGTCATGGAGTGGCATTATAAAAATACTCGGCATGTTTTTCTTATTAACACCATAGATCAAGCAAATAAGTTAAGACAGTAAGCATCAATGAATTTGAAACGGTTAGTAATCAGAAGCACAAAGTAAATCAAAGCGATAATAGGATGTACAACAATACTATCAAATCTTGTGGATTAGAATTTAGAAATGAACAACAACGATAAAAGCATTTTCCCACTAGGGGGTCAACAACATATAATGAGAAACGCTATACCGTCCAGAATTGGAAATAAAGAAAAGAAAACTAATAAGTTAGATAGTAAGGATAAGTACTGGTTACAATCACCTGAAGTACACCAAACCAGCGTATCTTGCTTAAATCAAGTCCATAAGTTAAATTACCGCGGCCATGGAAATACCCACCTACGAATAAGTTTCAAAAAGAAACATTAAAGCAGTGGCAATTGACTGCATCACTTAACACATAAGAACATACCTTGTAGCAAGATCCCCAAAAGAAAAAGCTTAATTGTCCTCAATATTACTTTTTTTGTGGCGTTTGGTTTGCTAGAGACTTTCTGAAAGGCTATCCAAGAGTTAGAATATCGCTCGACAATACAAAACAGTTGTATTCATTCTATAAGTTACCAAAACTATACAATGTCCTAAATCTGCCATACTGCCAAAGTGTCCTAACTCCTAAGCAAACGAAATCGTACCTTGAACACGAGACCGATAGAAACACCAACCCCGAAGAGAAAAAACGGCATTACAAAATCGGCAAGTGTAACCCCAAACCATGGAGAGTGATTCAAGGATGGGAAAGCCCGTCCCACATCATCAACTAATATCATCAACTGCACAAAAAATTCAACTGATTAGTAACTGTAAATTGGCACTAACTAACTAACTAACTAACTAGCTAACTAACTAACTAACTAACTTCCCTAACTAACAAAAATGCTAAGCAAGAACTGAATCTCATACATGAGAATTGTTTATATGAATATTGATGCTAAACTAACTAACTCATTCTACTGAACATAACATGAAGCAATTGAATGAAATGGTTAATTGGTGAAAAGAAGGGACGAACCGCAACAGTTAGACCGCGAAAGACATCGAGAGAAACAAGGCGTTGATTAGGAAGTGATGGTAAAGATTTATCTGCAACTTCAACATCGTGGGTAATAAGAGGTCTTGTTTGTTCATCATCTGCAACTTCAACATCGTGTATCTGATTCTCAGATGACATTTCCGCACACAGTCGGTTTGTTCGCCCGTCGCCGATCAGGCTATTTTAGTACTTTTCCAGTTTCCTTCTTCTTCACTTGGTTCCACTGGCACAGCCGTTTCATTTGGGCTAACTATTTTGTTATTATTAAAATGTCCAACTAGATGAAGTTAGAAATTGGAAAAGAAAACTAGGTGAAATAAGTCTGAAAATTAAAATAGAAATTATGATTAAGGATATTATAAAATAAACTATAATGAAGATTCTATTCTATTATTGATATTTTAGGATCTACTAATAAATATAAATTTCTCATTTCATTTAAATAAAAAATAAATAAATATAGAGGTAAATAATAAAATAAAATTTACATCACTTCATTTATGTTAACTTCATATTGGGATTGAGGTACTTAAAGATCTTAATAATGTTATTGACTTGTTTCAATGTAAGAGTATTTCAAATTCGAAAGAGGAATGGGCCAAAATCTTGAAATCCAAGGTTTGGAAGAAGTGCTACGAAGTCCTCCTAAATTAATTGGATCAAGGTTAATACTGATGGATCGTCTTTCGACACCCCTCTTCTAACAGCTTATGGGGGAATCTTTAGAAATCATAATGGAGAACATTTGGTCAGTTTGCATGTAATATGGATAAGGAGAGTGTGCTCTTTGCGGATATTATGGGTGCAATTTTAGCCATGGAGCATGCTGATATGCATCATTGGAGTAATTTATGGTTGGAAACAAATTTAAAATTAGTTTTGCTTACTTTCGGTAAACTATTTGTGATGTCTTGGAGACTAAGGAATATATGAGACTGCTCTACTTAAATATTACATCAGACTCACTTTTTAGTGACACACATTTATAGAAAAGAAAATCAAATTGACTAACTTAGATTTACTAATTACTAATTATACATAGTGTAACAAGATACATTTGAATGTAGTTGTGGATTTCAATAGAAACAACATAGGGCTTCTTAATTTTAGAATTTGTTGGGTTTCCTCATTTTTTGTACCTACATTTTTTACTGGTAAAAAAAATTGATCTAAGCACTAAAATATTATATCTATCGGATAGATAAAACACAAATTAGTCAACATCCCCTCCATTTCCATGTGTACATAAATCAGAATTATGGCTTAAAATTCATATTAAAATTAACTATTTTCATTAAAAAAATGAACAAACTTTCATATAAAATTGGAAAAAAAAATTATAGAAATTATAGAGATTAAAGATAGAGTATAGAATACATCATCCAATAAAAACTCATTAACTTGTCATCTCATCAACTTAATTTAAAAAATATAACTATGATTTGACAAAATAGAAATTATTGATTGGTTGATAGTGTAAATTTATTTTATACCGAATACATGTACCATATTATGATACTTTAAATTTGTTTATTTTTTTTCTATTTTGAGTAAAAAAGTTGATTCTTTTACAATAATATAATATATTACTCATTTGAATTTCTTTGATTATTTTGACTTAACGGAGTTTTTAACTTTTAAACATTTATTGTAATGTTTTATTTTGAATTAAACAATTTAGTTCTCAAATGATACATTTTATATAAAAAAATAATAATAAAAAACTCTTATTTTTTATTGACTGTACCCGATAGCCATAGTAGAGCATCTTCATTTCTAAAGAGATTAAAAACTTTAAATAGGTGAGTTCTACCTTGACATATTGGAGATAAGAACATTTCACTTCAATGATACAGTTAACAACTTTTGCAACCAAAAAATTGATGATTGCATATGAGAGAAGCATATTACACAATAACATGAATAGGAACATGTTCTCCTGTGTGTAATCCTTACATTGGGACATGAATAGGAACATGTTCTCCTGTGTGTAATCCTTACATTGGGACATGCTTTTAACATAGAAATTCATTATATTTAATAACCATATTTAAAACATACATTGTGCCAGAACTTTCAGTGATAGTGACCCTTCATTGTTAAGTATTTAACAATGGTCTATAGTTTAATATAAACCAGATATTAACCCCTTGATTTATAAAAGCTTCTTCTCAACAGCTTGATCACCCATTATTCTTTCTACTAATTCAATGTAGTGCAAGATGCCCTGCAGCATCCAAAAGCTTTCCAAGTCTTTCTGAAACCGCAGCCAAAGTTGTCTCGCTCTTGCAGAATGCAAACCTGATGTATCTCTTCTGGTAGTTATAATCTGCATTAGAAGCTTCATTTGATGATAGGTTGTTGGTATGAAAAAATCCTTGTCCCGGAACAGCCACCACCCCAGCTTCTAGTATTAACTTTTTAACAAATTCTACCTGCAAATCAAAAAAAACACGTATTGCTATAGATTAGCAGCAGAATGTGACAATTAAAATAGTTCTTAAAATGGCCTACACAAGATGGAGAAGAGAGTAAAAGAGTGCACATACATCAGAAAGGGAACAATTCTCAGGAAGCCCCGCGAATAAGAAGAACGAGCCTTGAGGTATAAACTGTATCTTAAAACCCACTCCCGCAAGCAACTTGACGATATAATCTCTTTTTGATTGATAATCCTGCATAGATTGAAACATCATGAAAAAATGTCTATTCAGATTGACTTATCTGAGCTAATTTATTGACATAGTCCTTGTGAGCTCATACATAAGCACTTACTAAGTTGTTTTTCCAAACTGTGCCAAAGACAAGTAAGTAAAAGAGCATTGTTACAACTGCATTCTATTTTGCTGGGAGTGACGGTTATTACTAAATAAGTAAATAGTAACTAACATTAAAGTTCTAATTATTAAAGCTATATAGAATAAACACTCGTACAATATCTCATCAAATTGTATATTTAGTTTCTTACTCTTCTAAGTGATTCAAAGTATTCAGGGGGGCTTCTCAAAGCAATCAAAGCAGCTTCCTGAAAAGGAGCTGGAGCAGAATCTGTAACTATTACATGAATGTTTCGGATAGCAGACGCAATACAGGCTGGTGCAATTGCCCATCCAACCCTCCAACCTGATTGATACAGACCAACAGTGAGTTAACACTATTCTTAAAAAGAATGAGACTTTAGAGAACCCGAAAAATTTCCAGTGCAGTTTAGTTTCATGAGCTTGACTTGTTAGATGTTGTTACCTGTGACACTAAATGTTTTAGACAAAGAAGATGTTATAATAGTCCGTTCTTGCATGCCTGGAAACGAGGCAAGGGATATATGTTTTTGGTTATCATAAGTTATATGCTCATATACCTGCAAAAAGAATCCAGAAGGTAAAAATGTTACATTATTCAAATACCATTCAAATATTTTATTCTTGCAGAATTAAAATTCCGAGTAATTTTTCTTGCACACAAGCAATTCAGGTTGAGAAGTATGGTATAATCCAAATAAAAAGCAAATAAGAGCCATCAATTTCTATTTATCTACGAAAACCAAATAAGTTTGAAAATAATTACTGCCATGAGATGAGATAAAATGTACAAGTAGTTAACTGATTAACACAAAAGCTGGGGCACCCTGAAATCACATATATGTGATCTAGCCTCTCTAGGGGATTCTCATTATAGTCAATCGACGTAGCAGAAGAAGATTCATATGGATCATGAGCATCGGTTTTTAATCATTCCATGAACATCTTTTTCAAATCTCACAATTGAAGTTATATATGAGTGGAAAGTAGTGTCATACTTCATCTGTTATAGCTAGGCAGTTTCGGCTGCAGCACGCTCCAGCAATAGTCTCAAGTTCATCTTTTGTGAAAACCTTGCCCGTTGGATTGTGAGGACTGTTTAAACTCTGTGTTAGTATTTTGTAATTCATAACGTGAGGACTGTATAAGTGGATGTTATTATATAGCATAATCACTTCATGCATCCAATCCAAATTAATTAAAAGTGAAAACATAAATGGCACACCAAACTTCATGCTGACATTTGGGAATACTTCACAGCAGAATGCACTAAATGGATAAACTGAAATTCTTGTAACATTTATAATTTCAATTGATTTATAGCTTAAACCATAACTCGATAGCACAGGTATTTCTTATTATCATGTATTCATTTATCTACTTCAAAAAAAATCCATTAAAGAAGACTAATATGAAGATTTCTATGATGAAGACGAAGCCTATCCAATGTCAAGAGAATCATGAATTTGTGTAAGTTCTAACCTATTCAATACAATGGCTTTAGTTCTCTCAGTAATTGATCTCAGCAATTTGCTTGGATCCAAAGTCCACTGAGGCGGGTCAAGTGGCACATGTATCTGTCCAATTAAGTTCACAAAAACAAGCAAACATTAGATGACGAACAAAATGATTAAATGTTACATCAATAACTTCAACACTTAAATAGACAGCAAATATGCAGAATCATAGATTTCTTATTGTATAAAGAAAAGTGTTGACTCAATGCGGAAGAATACATAGACCTATTCCAGAGACAAACTTAGTGATGCAGAAACATTTAGTGATTATTATTGTTCACACATCATAACATATTATACAGACATAAGCAAGACATGAGATGTATAGGTGGCAAAAGAAGCTTACAGGGACACCACCAGCCATGGTAACACATCCTTGATATGTTTCATAAGAAGGGTCAAAAAGTATGACTTCGTCCCCCGGGTCAATTGCTGTTTAAAACAGAACATACTTTGATATTAGAGAAAAAGCCGATATTAGGTTACACTAACATTTCATATTGAAGGCGTATCAAGTGTCTGACACTATGAAGCACGGACACAGACACACAGACAACGGACACAACACCGACACAGACACATCGACACCGGTAATAATTTAAAGAAATAAACAAATTGAACGTAATCACAAGTCTTTCGTGTTGGTGTCTGTGTCAGACACTAACACGAACACACCATTTTCAGAGGTGTCGGTGCTATAAAGGTCTGACACGCCAGACACATAGTGTTCGAGACAAACACAAGTACTTACATTCAATCACTTTTGCCTTTTAAGTTATTACTAATATCTGCATGCCATGTTAATGTTGAGTCCATATGTTCATAATCCCTACAAAATTACTAAACTTACTAATTTTATAGTGAGGAAAAAACATATTTAACCCTGAAGTGAATTCGTTAACAATAGAGCATACTTGCGAAGATTGCAGCTGCAAAAGCCTCAGTTTGACCACAACAAATAGCTACATCTGTAAGAGGGTCGATGTCTAAACCATGCATTTCCTTCACGATCTTGGCCAAGTGTTCACATATACCTTGCACGTGCCTCCAAGTATACAAAAGAGTAGATAGGTTGTATCAATTGATGAGAAAACGTGTTAAGAATGTGTGATTGGGCCTAACTCAACCCTACAAAACCGGTTGATAGAGTGAGGACTACCCCCACTTATAAACACATGTTCAAGCCATATATTGTCCGATGTGGGACTCTTAAACACACCCCCCTCACGCCCGCCCAGGACTGGACATCTAGAGCGTGGAGATAAATGGTGGGTAGCCCGATAGCGGAAACCATAGTAGGTGGTCCACCGGATCTTAAACGGGACTCAGATACCATGTTAATGAAATAACAGAAACTTTGTAAAATGTTTCTATGTATTAAATATTCTGCATAATTTACAATCATTATATAACTATACAAAGAGACAAATGGATTCTATTTTAGGAAGTAAATCATTCTAGACCTTGACAAATTAACTCTAAATCATTGTCACAATCTGTCACAATGAATGCTAACAAACAGCTTATGACAGTTTGACAATAATACTACAGCTCATTAATTTACGTTGATGACCTTGTTGTGACTGGGAATGATGCAAAGTCATGTGAAAAATTCAAGCAATACCTCAGTAACTGTTTTCACATGAAGGATTTGGGAGAGTTGAGATATTTTCTTGGACTAGAGTTAGCTCGCGGTTCTTCCGGATTATTCATTTGTCAAAGAAAATATGCCTTGGACATTCTAAATGAATGTGGGATGCTAGCTTGCAAACCTTCTTCTATCCCACTTGAACCAAACCATAAATTAACATCGGATTCAAGTCCTTTATATGAGAATTCTTCACAGTACCGTAGGTTGGTGGGACGACTCATTTATCTCACAATCACTAGACCGTAATTAACATATTCTGTCCATATTCTGAGTCAATTTATGCAGGAACCTCACCAGGGGCACTGGGACGCAGCCATGCATGTTTTGAGGTACTTGAAGTCTTCACCGGGGCAAGGAATTATCATACCAAGAGATAATGACCTCAGACTAGTTGCATATTGTGATTCAGATTATGCGTCATGTCCACTAACCAGAAGATCAATATCAGGTTATGTCATGAAGTTAGGAACAGCTCCCATTTCTTGGAAAACCAAGAAGCAAACTACCGTATCGAGGTCCTCGAGTGAAGCAGAGTATAGAGCAATGGCCCACGTCACAAGTGAAGTCATATGGTTACGAAGATTACTTACACACTTACAAGTAAAATGTGATTCTCCTACAGTTCTACATTGCGACAACCGTGCTGCTATTCATTTAGCTTCGAATCCGGTTTTCCACGAAAGAACGAAACACATTGAAGTCGATTGTCACTTCATTTGAGAATTTCTTGTCAAGAGAATTATAGCTACTGTCCACATACCAACTAAGTCACAACAAGCAGACATTTTCACAAAGTCTTTGGGAACAAAACAATTTCGAGAACTATCAGGCAAGCTGGGATCTCATCATCCTCAATCTCCAACTTGAGGGGAAGTAATGAGCGGTAGTATTATTGTCAAGCAGTCATAAGTTGTCTGTTAGCATTCATTGTGACAGATTGTGACAATGATTTAGAGTTAATTTGTCAAGGTCTAGAATGATTTATTTCCTAAAATAGAATCCATTTGTCTCTTTGTATAGTTATATAATGATTGTAAATTATGCAGAATATTTAATACATAGAAACATTTTACAAAGTTTCTGTTATTTCATTAAAACGAAATAGAGCTTGTGCTGTGACACTACATTGCTACTAGTTGCAGTTGTGTGTATAGTAAATAGAGTAATAAAAACCTGTACTGATTGAGGTCGGAATTGATGGCGGAAACGGCGGCGTTTTTGATGTGGAGAGGAGCAGGGAAGTCGGGGAAGCCTTCGGCGAGGTTGATAGCGTTGCATCTCTGAGCAAGGTGAGAGAGTTCTTGAATGGGAGATGATGTAAGCTTCTTTGCAGTTCGCGACAGTTTTCCTTCCATTTTTTTCCTTTCTTTCTTTCTTATCACTATGCCACTACTATCCCTGCTGTCATACTTTAAACGGACAAGTAGTAATCTTCCTTCTCACTAAGACATCAAAGGTAGCAAATCCATTTCTAGTTAAAACAAAGCGAAACAAAGAGCAGCAAATCATATAAGTAGTAATATACAATTATAATTTTAGGTCTATAATATTTAAGATGTTAAAGTCTATTGTTTAATTAATCCATATTAAAAAAGGTTTAATTAATATTAAATTTGTGGTTAAAAGTATAAATATTAAGAAATATAAAGTTATTGTATAAATATTAAATACTATAGATCAATGTTTAATTTGATAAATAATTAAATTAAAATATTGCAAACTAAGAAATAACCATACACTTCCACTTTCATTTTCATCTTATATTCATATATGGGTTCATAGGATATGGATTTATTGGGATTTATTTTCTTGGTTTCAATATGGGTAGAGGTACATAATATAATATGAACAAATCTAACCAGTGATATCAAAGACACTCATATCTGATTTAATTTGCATTTTTGATTTTTTTTATATTATAGTTCAAAAATTGGGAACCCTTTTTATCTTCCATTTTGTGTAAAGTTTATATTTTATTGTGTTAATCATGATTTTGGTTTATGTTTAAGTTTAATTTTTGTTGTGAGTAGATTTATAGGGTTTATTTTATTCTATTTTCAGCTTCAATTGCTTCAATATATGCTAATCTGAATTTTGTTCTGGTCCTTACCAGAACAAATTTTAAGGACTAGAAGGAGAACATAAAAATTGTTCTTGACTGCATGGATCTTGACCTTGCATTAAGGATGGAGCAACCACCTTCTCATACGGAATCTAGTAGCTTTGAATAAAGGAAAAATTATGAGAAGTGCAATCGCTCAGATCGCATGAATCTCATGATCATTAAGCGTGATATTTTTGAGGTCTTTAGGGGTACTATCTCGGAAGAGATAACAAATGTCAAAGATTTCTTTGTTGAGATTGAAAAGTGCTTTGCAAAAAAAGCGATAAGGCAAAAACAAGTACTCTTCTTCAGAACTTGATTTTTATGAAGTATCATAACAAATGAAATATAAGGGAATGCATTGTGGACATTGTCAAACATTATTTCAAAACTTAAGACGCTAAAGCTTGAGTTATATGAAGACTTGCTCATTCATTTACTATTATTTTATCTTCCTTCACAGTTCAGTTAGTTTAAGATATCTTATAACTGTCAAAAGAAGATTTTGTCTCTTGATGATCTCATTTCATTTTGTGTGCAAGAAGAAGAAAGGTTGAAGCATGATAAGACATAAAGTGCTCATTTTATTAGCAACTATAAGGACAAGGACAAAAGAAAGAAAATTAATGAGCCTAAGAATGAAGTTGCAAGTGTTTTAGTTTGTTCTGAAAACAATTTACCTAGAGTCTAGTGCAACTACTAACATCAGTGTTTCAATGAAGGATTTTCTGAACTACCGGAAGGAAAATAATGTTGAAAGATACATTTATGTTGGATATGGCAAGTCAGTGAAAGTGGAAGCTATGGGAAATTTTCTATTATTATTGTGTACTGAATTTTATTTGAATTTGAAAGACACTTTTGTAGTACCACCATTTAGATAGAATTTATTTCATCTTCTTATTTGTACAAATCAAGTTATTTATGTTCATTTGGAAACAATATGTTCAGGTTATCTTTTAGTTCATATACTATTGGAATTGGTTCACTTATGGACCATAATAATCTATATTTGCTTGACACAGTAGCTACCTAAGGTGAATCCTTAAATGTGGAATCACATAGTACTAAGCATAAAATTGATAATAATGATTTAGGATCATTATGGCACAAGCGCCTATGTCGCATCTCTAAAAAAAGAGTTGAGTGACTAATGTCATATGTAATTTTGGATTCCATTGACTTCACAAACTTTGATGTTTTTGTTGGGTGTATTAAAGGTAAACAGACAAAACAAAGAAATTTGGTGCATATAGAGCTACATATGACTTATAATTGATACATACGAACATTTTGGATCATCTCTCACACCTTCTTGGAATGGTCAAAAATATTTTATATCATTCATAGTTGATTGCTCTAGATATGCATACATATTTGTTGCACATGAAAAGT
Organism: Lathyrus oleraceus; assembly: GCF_024323335.1. Taxonomy (NCBI): domain Eukaryota; kingdom Viridiplantae; phylum Streptophyta; class Magnoliopsida; order Fabales; family Fabaceae; genus Lathyrus; species Lathyrus oleraceus. The sequence continues at coordinate 359,246,563 of NC_066584.1, forward strand.
ATCAATCATTGGATCTGTTCAAATCATTTAAGGTCGAAGTTGAGAATCAACTTAACAAAAGAATTAAGAGTGTCAAATCTGACCATGGTGGTGAATATTACGTAGATATGACACTTCATGTGAACATCATCTTATGCTTTTTTCCAAATAGCTATTGGAATGTGGAATTGTCCCATAGTACACTATGACATGGTCACTTAGCATGAATGGTGTAGCTTAAATACGAAAACAGACTCTTAAGAATATGGTAAAAAGTATGATTTGTCATTCTACCTTGTTGGAGTCAATATGGGGAGAGACATTAAAGACTGCAACTTACATTCTAAATAGAGCATCAACCAAGGCAACTTACAAAACACCTTGTGAGCTTTGGATTGGGAGAAAGCCTAGTTTTAAACATTTTCACGTATGGGGATGTCAAGTTAAGGCAAGGTCTTATAGGCCAACTGAAAAGAAATTGAACTCCCGAACAGTGAGTAACTACTTTATTGGTTATTATGAAAGATCTAGGGGCTACAAATTTTATGATCCCAAATCAAACTCTATTTTTGAGACGGAAACAACCACATTCTTTGAGGGTTGAGTTTTGGGGGAAGAGTAAAGTTAGAGACTCTGTCTCTGAGGAAGAATCGGTAATAATTCCAAAACCAATTTATACATCTGCTTTTGGTCAAACAAGTATCGAACCTCCACAAGACATTGTTGAATTTCCTCCTACTTAATATGATTAGGTAATTCATGAAGAAAAAACACAAGATCCTCAATAATAAGTGTTACAATAACCAACACATTTGCGGAGATCTGCTAGAGAAATGAGAAATGTTATTTCGGATGATTTGGTAATTCATGATGGTATGGCGTAAGATGACTCAATCAATTTCCATCAAGTCATGCAGGATTCCAACTTGAAAAAGTGGATTGAAGCAGTGAAGGAGGATTATAAGTCCATGCAAGACAATAAGTTTTGAGAACTTGTCTCATTACTAGGAGGTGTGAAACCTATTGGTTGCAAATGGATTTTTAAGAGCAAGTGAGATTCTAACGGTAATGTGAAAAGGTATAAGGCTTGTCTTGTGGCTAAGATTTATACCCAAAAGGAAGGGGATTGACTTTAAAGAGACTTTCTATTCGGTTTCATCGAAAGACTCTTTTAGAAAAATCATAGATCTTATTGCACATTATGATTTGGAACTTCATCAAATGGATGTCAAGATGGAATTTTCAATGGTAACATTGACGAAACAATTTATATGGTGCAACTAGAAAACTTTGTGTCTGGAGACTCAAAGAATATGGTTTTCAAATTGACAATATCCACTTATGGAATAAAGCATGCATCTCGTCAGTGGTACCACAAGTTTCATGAAGTAATTATCTCATTTGGTTTTAAGGTGAATGTTGTAGAGGATGTTGGTGTAAGCCCTAGAGGCCAATACTTTTGGTACTTGTATCTAATTATTTATTAATAATAAAAGGCTTTTTCTTTATTATGTTTGTTTAATAAAGTCCCTAGAATAGCTAGTCCGTTTAATGTATCAAGTGTGACTTAATCATGAGATCCCATTAAACATAAGGACATTATTCTTAAAGTATCCGTAGTCGAGCTTTGTTGTAAAATGGGATAACATTAAAGCATTAAGACTATTATGTATATAGACTGATGATCACGTCTCATGGATCATGGATAATGAGTTATCAAGTCTTAAACATAGGTATGAATATTAAGAGTAATATTTATACTAGATTGACCCGTTATGAGAATACTATATAGAATGTTATGCAAAGTGTCATAAGTTATTCTCATGGTGATAGTGGTGTATACCACCCTTCGACCTGAAACCACTACGGATCCTAGATGTAGAGTCGAGTGCCTTATTGTTGATCAAACTTTGTCCGTAACTGGATGACCATAAAGACAATTGATGGGTACTCCACGAAGCATGCTAAGGGACATGAGTGACCTAGATGGAATTTGTCCATCCTGCGTAACAAGATAAATGTCTACGGGCCCAATATTGAACTGGACAAGGATGACACGGTCTATGCCTTGTGTTCAATATAGACATAGGGGTAAAAGGGTAATTATACACATAAGTATTATCACAAAAGGATTTGTCAGATCACATGACATTTTCGTGTCTTGGGTAGCAGTGATGTATTCCTAGATAACGCTGACTATTTATTATGTTAAATACGTGATTTAATATAATTGCTAATGTCGCGAAAACCTACAGGGTCACACACAAAAGGACGGATTGATGAGAGATAGAGTAACTAAGGAACACCGTAAGGTACCGTGCACTTAAGTGAATTGTAGAACATCGTAAGGTACAATGTACTTAAGTAGAATACAAAATATGGTAAGGTACCACGCGCTTAAGTGATTTTGACATATCATAAGATATGGGCCACATACACTTAAGTGAGCTTTTTAGCTTGCAGCCCACACAAGTGGTTCTATAAATAGAACCCTTGTGTAGAAGCATTTGTGCAGTTGAAATTTCGTTTCTCTCTCTCTCTCTCTCTCTCTCTCTCTCTCTCTCTCTCTCTCTCTCACACACACACACACACACACACACTCAAAGCCTTCATTTGTAACAGCTAGCACTGAGATTGAAGGAATTCGTTCGTGTGGATTGAATAGAGACGTTGTCACCTTTCAACGTTCGTGATCACTCTGTAGATCTGCATCAAAGGTTTCTATCGCCACAAGAGGTAACGATTTTATCACTGATCATGCCCATTCGTAAGGATCACTAAAGGAGAAATTTTTAAATTCCGCTGCATTTTGGATCGCTATTCTCCTTCAGAGGATTGTGTGTATCATAAATTCAGTGGGAGTAAGTACATTTTCCTGGTCTTTTATATTGATGACATATTGTTTGCTACAAATGATATAGGCATGATGCACGAAACCAAGAAATTTGTATCAAGAAAATTAGAAATGAAAGATCTTGGTGACACCACCTTTGTATTATGAATTCAGATACATCAAGTCCGGTCTCGAGGTATTCTAGGATTATCACAAAGGAGATATATCGAAAAGCTACTTAAAAGGTTTGGCATGGAGGAATGTAAACTATGATATACTCCAATGGCTAAGGGAGACAATTTTACTCTCATCTAGTGCCTAAAAGGAAACTTAGAAATTCAAGATATGTAAAAGATTCCTTATGTGTTAGTTGTATGGAGTGTGATGTATGCCATAGTGTGTATGCGTCTGAACATTGCATTCATAGTTGGGATGTCAGGCAAATATTTGAGGAATCTAGAAATGGATCATTGGAAAGCAACCAAAAGGGTTATGAGGTATTTAAAGAGAACAAAAGAATATATGCTCACATATAGGAGGTCAGACCAATTGGAAATCACTAGATATTCTGAATTTGATTTTGCTAGATGTCAAGATAGTAAAAGATCCACTTCAAATTATATCTATATGTTGGCTGATGGTGCAGTTTCTTGGCGCAATATCAAGCAAACTCTTGATGCTTCATCCACCATGGAAGCACAATTTATAGCACTTTTTTAGGTATCTAACCATGGTATTTGGTTGAGGAACCTTTGAAGGAGAATTGCAGTCCAAAATGCAGCGGAAATTAAAATTTTCTCCTTTAGAGATCCTTACGAATGGTCATGATCAGTGATAGAATATTTACCTCTTGTGACGACTGAAACCTTTGGTGCAGATCTCTTGTGACAATCAAAACCTTTGATGCAGATCCACGGAGCGATCACGAACGTTGAACGATGACAACGTCTCTACTCAGTCCACACGAACGGGTTCCTTCAATCTCAGTGCTAGCTGGTACGAATGAAGGCTTTGAGTGAGAGAGAAAGAGAGAGTGAAAACGAAAAGAATGCAACCGCAATTAATGCTTCTGCACAAGGGTTCTATTTATAGAACCACTTGTGTGGGCTTCAAGCTAAAAGCCCACTTAAGTGTATTTTGGCCCATATCTTATAATATGCCCAAAATCACTTAAGCCCATGGTACCTTACCATATTTCGTATTCTACTCAAGTACACCGTACCTTACGATGTTCTATAATTCATTTAAGGGCACCGTACCTTACGATATTCCTTAGTTACTCTATCTCTCATCAATCCGTCCTTTGTGTGTGACCCTGTAGGTTTTCGTGACGTTGACAATTATATTAAATCATGCATTTAACATAATAAACAGTGAGCGGTATCTAGCAACACATCACTGCTACCCAAGACACGAAAATGTCAAGTGATCTGACAATTCCTTCTGTGATAATAATTATGTGTATAATTACCCTTTTGCCCTTATGTCTATATTGAACACAAGGCATAGACCGTGTCATCCTTGTCCAGTTCAATATTGGGCCCATAGACATTTATCCTGTTATGCAGGATGGGCAAATTCCATCTAGGTCACTCATGTCCCTCAGCATGCTTTGTGGAGTACCCATCAATTGTCTTTATGGTTATCCAGTTACGGACAACGTTGGATCAACAATAAAGCACTCGACTCTACATCTAGGATCCATAGTGGTTTCAGGTCGAAGAGTGGAATACACTATTATCACCATGAGAATAACTTATAACACCTTGCAAAACTTTCTATATAGTATTCTCATAGCGGGTCAATCCGGTATAAATATTACTCCTAATATTCATACCTATGTTTAAGACTTGATAACTCTTTATCCATGATCCATGAGATGTGATCATCAGTCTACAAACATAATAGTCTTAATGCTTTAATGTTATCCCACTTCACACTAAAGCTCGACTACGGATACTTTAAGAATAATGTCCTTATGTTTAATGTGATCTCATGATTGAGTCATACTTGATACATTAAACAGACTATCTATTCCAGGGACTTTATTAATCAACCATAATAAAGAGAATGCCTTTTATTATTCGATACAAGTACCAAAATGTATTGGCCTCTAGGGCTTACACCAACAATCTCCCACTAGCACTAGAGCCAATCAGGCATACCCCGTATGCCCATTGATCTAGTATGGCCATCATGCTTCTGCTGCGCAAGAGGCTTTGTCAGTGGGTCAACTATATTGTCAAGTGTAGGTACTTTACATATTTTCACATCTCCTCTATCTATTATCTCTCGAATGAGATGATAACGCCCAAGTATGTGTTTGGATCGTTGGTGAGATCTAGGCTCCTTGGCTTGTGCGATAGCACCATTGTTATCATAATAGAGACCAATGGGATCCACAATGCTAGGGACTATGCCAAGTTCACTAATGAACTTTTTGATCCAAACAACTCCCTTTTCTGCATTTGAGGCAGCAATTTACTCGGCCTCGGTTGTAGAATCAGCAACTGTATCTTGCTTTGAACTTTTCAAGCTCACAGCGCCACCATTTCAGCAAAACACATAACCATTGGAATCATTCATATTAAAGCGTCTCAGCACCTTGTCTATGTACTCTGACTTAGGCCAAGCATTTTATGATCTATCTCTATAGATTCTGATTCCTAATATATAGGCTGTTTCACCTAGGTCCTTCATAGATAAGCATTTCCCCACCCAAGTCTTTGCTTGTTGCAGGGTAGGGATATCGTTTCCAATAAGTAATATGTCATCTACATATAATACCAGGAATACGATCATGCTCCCACTAACCTTCTTGTAGACACAAGGCTCATCTTTGTTCTTGATGAATCCATATTGTTTTACTGTTTCATCAAAACGAAGATTCCATGAGTAGGTCACAAGCTCATCTTGATCCATGAGTAATACATCACCTTGATCAGATATCCATATATCTCAGGTAGGTGACGTATCCTGCCTGACCTACGCTGGTCTTGTTCTACTTGAGCAGGTTGCTCTTACACAACTACTTGTGTTTCCTGCTCCAATTCCTCCATAGGTGTGTCGATGCTTTGTGATTCTTGAATTTCTTCAAGCTCTACTTTCCTCCCACTGGTTCCTTTGGAAATAAAATTATTTTCTAGGAAAACTCCAGTTCGAGCGACAAACACTTTGCCCTCAGAAGGATTGTAGAAGTAATACCCTCTTGTTTCTTTAGGATACCCCACAAATAAGCATTTGTTAGATTTGGGCTCAAGCTTAGTTGAAATTTTTCGTTTCACATAAACCTCGCAACCCCAAATCTTTATGTAAGACATATGTGGTTTCTTACCACTCCATATCTCATATGGTGTCTTCTCAACCTTTTTGGATGGAACACGGTTAAAGTGTGTAAGCTGCTGTCAATGTCCCCAAAAGGAGTTTGGAAGATCGGCGTGACTCATCATGGATCGGACCATGTCTAACAGGGTTCGATTTCTTCTCTCAGATGCACCATTCCATTGGGGTGTTCCAGGAGGAGTAAGTTGGGATAGGATCCCACACTCTTTCAGATGGATCAAACTCTAGGCTTAAATACTCACCACCTCGATCTGATCGAAGAGTTTTAATATTCTTACCTAGTTGGTTTTAACTCGTTAGGTTTCATCCTTTTAGTATTAATGTTATTAATAGGCATTTTGAGATCAAGGACATATAGTCCATTGCTCATTTGTGCAGTAGCATAGAATATATCATTCAAATAAATTGAGCAACAATTGTTCTTTATTATAAATGAAAAAACCAAACTTGTCCAAACAAGAAATGGAAATAATATTCCTGCTAATTGCAGGTACATAATAACAGTTCTCTAACTGAATTATAAAACCACTAGGTAAAGTCAATACATAAGATCCTACGGCTAAAGTAGCAACCTTTGCTCCACTGCCAACTCGTAGGTCAACTTCACCTTTTGCCAAATCTCTACTCCTTTTCAGCCCCTGCACATTTGTACAAATGTGAGAACCGCATCCAGTATCTAATACCCATGATGCAGAAGTAGAAATTTATTTAATAACAAAAATACCTGAAGTTGAAGTCTCTACTCCATTCTTCGTATCTTCCAGGTACTTTGGGCAGTTTCTCTTCCAGTGTCCGGTCTTACCGCAATGGAAGCAGGTGCCTGCCTTTGCTATGCCTCCACTAGGCTTCAAAGCAGCAACGGTGGGTCTGGGTTTGGCAACTTCCTTGCCTTTCCCTTTATCACCCTGCTTGGTGGGCCTTTTGTTCTGTCTCTTTCCATTTCCGATCATCAGAATGGACTTCCCTTTTGACTTCAGATTCTGCTCGGCAGTTCTTAACATGACGAGCAGTTCAGGAAGAGATTTGTCCATATCAATCATATTGAAATTTAGGACAAATTGACTGAAACTATCTGGCAACGATTGCAAGATCAAATCAGTCGCAAGTTCCTTTTCGAGGGGAAAACCCAATCTCTCAAGGTTTTCCACATACCCAATCATCTTGAGTACATGGGGACCTACAGGGGCTCCCTCAGCTAACTTGCTTTGGAAAAGGGCTTTTGAAACTTCAAACCTCTCATGCCTTGCTTGCTCTTGATAGAGCAGCTTCAGGTGTTCGATCATATCGAACGCTGACATGTTCTCATGTTGCTTTTGCAATTCTGAGTTCATGGTAGCCAGCATGAGACAAGCAGTTTCATTGGCATCATCGACATGCTTCTTATAAGCATCTCTTTCTGCCTTAGGTGCAGAACTAGGAGGTTCCTCTTCAGGAACAGGTGTCTCCAAGACATACAGCTTTTTATCATGTTTGAGGACAATCCTCGGGTTTCGGTGCCAATCCAGAAAATTTGTCCCAGACAATTTTTCCTTGTCAAGAATTGATCGCAAGATGTTGTTAGAGGTGTTTGCTGTCATGGTTATCTACATAAGGATTAAGAAAATATAAGTATCATTGACATATTTAATTAGGCCTTTAATCAAATATGCTCCCACGATTTTACTCAAAACAAATGACCCTCATCATTTGATTCGGAAAATCCCGTTGGAAGATTTTCTAGTGGGTCGAGATCCATATTTCACTTCGTTCTAAGTCCGCGTAGGCGGATTACACAAAACTAGGTTATTTAGGTAGGAACTCCTTCCAGTTGTATCTCATACAACTCTCGAAAATTTCAGTTGGGTGAATAACTCCTTATTCCAATCCATCATATGGATTATTCCCAACTCTTGCTTCTAAAACATATATGATATTATTATAATTAAGTTTGACCCATTGTCTTGGCAGTTGGATATTACAATTATCCCATCGCACCTTACTAATATAGAACATGCACCTCGCTTTGGCGAAACCTACATTATCCGATACTAGTCTTGATGAGTGCTAAAACTTGGAAAGAAAACATATATAATATCATCATAATTTGTTTAGTTAAGTTTGACCCATTGTTTTAGCAGTTGGATATTACAATTATCCCATCGCACCTTACTAATATAGAACATGCACCTCGCTTTGGCGAAACCTACATTATCCGATACTAGTCTTGATGAGTGCTAAAACTTGGAAATCAAACATATATAATATCATCATAATTTGTTTAGTTAAGTTTGACCCATTGTTTTAGCAGTTGGATATTACAATTATCCCATCGCACCTTACTAATATAGAACATGCACCTCGCTTTGGCGAAACCTACATTATCCGATACTAGTCTTGACGAGTGCTAAAACTTGGAAAGCATAAACTTAATATTTTAGTTTGAGGGAATTGCAATTGTTATGATCTCACCGGCTTGTTTATCATATAAATCGTCTCTCACATGCATCAACATACATTCACATGCATCAACATACATACAAACAAAATGAAACAGTTATGGCCCCTAGCGCAATTGTTCTCCCAAGCCAATGAGAGAACCTAAGCTAACCTACAACGATCTAAGCTTCTCCAAGCAAGATCTTCAAGGTTGTCCTCCTTTAATATTGAATTCTTCTCTAAGCTTCTCCAAGCAAGATCTTCAAGATTGTCCTCTTTTGATATTGAAATCTTCTCTTTCTTCATAACATTGTCTTCTTCTCTTTATTCATAACATTACATTCCAGAAGAAACTCATTTTACATACGAGGGTTTGAGATGAGAAAAGAAGTTACATTAAGAGATCAAAAGGAGAGGCACGACACGCAGGTCGTATTTAAAAACCCAAAACAAAATAAAGGACAACTAAGGCCATAACTGATCACCACAAGGCAATAATAATAAACACATTGTTATTATTAAATTTTAATTCCTTTAATTAATTAAAACCAAATTAAATTTCGGCGACCGATCACACTACGCAGAGTTAGTCGGGGGTTCCAACCCTTGCGTAGTCACAAAACAGGAACCCCAAAATTTTGACTCTGGGAGTGTGACGACCGTCACAGGCGTGTGACGACCGTCACAGGCAATGTGAGTGTGACGACCGTCATGGGCGTGTTACGACCGTCGCGCATCCAGTTTGTTACGCCTGTTACGCTCGTCACACGAGCTTCACGCGGCCAAACTAATAGGACTTTGAAACAGTCTACGGACCTCTTCCAAAAAGCCCAAAATTCACAACTCCTTGACGGCACAACCCTTGCGCCGTCACCAACCCTAATGCGCCAATTTCAGACCGTCAAACACACCTCGATTATCGATTCAGTATGATTGATCAACAGGTCATTGCTTCACCATACTAATGTCGGATTCCGAAGCAAATGACCATTGATCGCTCAAAGGAAAACAATCATTTAGTGTTCGAATGAATGAAACAGAAACAGTATATCACATATACCGTATTTTGCATTAGGATTACTTATATCATATATAAGTTTATCGGTCTCAATTGCGTAACCTATGGACGATCGATGTATCGCTGCTTCACCATACTAATGTCGGATTCCGAAGTATAGTCAACATCAATCATCCAACTCGTACACTCATGATGCCAAATTTAATTACTCGTTTAATTAATTGATTCATTCTGTCTTTTAATCATATTAATACAGAAAATAAACAGCTATCCGAGTCATGGTTTCGTAAGTGGCTCTGATACCACTGAAGGAGAATTGCGGTCCAAAACGCAGCGGAAATTAAACTTTTCTCCTTTAGAGATCCTTACGAATGGTCATGATCAGTGATAGAATATTTACCTCTTGTGACGACTGAAACCTTTGGTGCAGATCTCTTGTGACAATCAAAACCTTTGATGCAGATCCACGGAGCGATCACGAACGTTGAACGATGACAACGTCTCTACTCAGTCCACACGAACGGGTTCCTTCAATCTCAGTGCTAGCTGGTACGAATGAAGGCTTTGAGTGAGAGAGAAAGAGAGAGTGAAAACGAAAAGAATGCAACCGAAATTAGTGCTTCTGCACAAGGGTTCTATTTATAGAACCACTTGTGTGGGCTTCAAGCTAAAAGCCCACTTAAGTGTATTTTGGCCCATATCTTATAATATGCCCAAAATCACTTAAGCCAATGGTACCTTACCATATTTCGTATTCTACTCAAGTACACCGTACCTTACGATGTTCTATAATTCATTTAAGGGCACCGTACCTTACGATATTCCTTAGTTACTCTATCTCTCATCAATCCGTCCTTTGTGTGTGACCCTGTAGGTTTTCGTGACGTTGACAATTATATTAAATCATGCATTTAACATAATAAACAGTGAGCGGTATCTAGCAACACATCACTGCTACCCAAGACACGAAAATGTCAAGTGATCTGACAATTCCTTCTGTGATAATAATTATGTGTATAATTACCCTTTTGCCCTTATGTCTATATTGAACACAAGGCATAGACCGTGTCATCCTTGTCCAGTTCAATATTGGGCCCATAGACATTTATCCTGTTATGCAAGATGGGCAAATTCCATCTAGGTCACTCATGTCCCTCAGCATGCTTTGTGGAGTACCCATCAACTGTCTTTATGGTTATCCAGTTACGGACAACGTTGGATCAGCAATAAAGCACTCGACTCTACATCTAGGATCCATAGTGGTTTCAGGTCGAAGAGTGGAATACACTATTATCACCATGAGAATAACTTATGACACCTTGCATAACTTTCTATATAGTATTCTCATAGCGGGTCAATCCGGTATAAATATTACTCCTAATATTCATACCTATGTTTAAGACTTGATAACTCTTTATCCATGATCCATGAGATGTGATCATCAGTCTACAAACATAATAGTCTTAATGCTTTAATGTTATCCCACTTCACACTAAAGCTCGACTACGGATACTTTAAGAATAGTGTCCTTATGTTTAATGTGATCTCATGATTGAGTCATACTTGATACATTAAACAGACTATCTATTCCAGGGACTTTATTAATCAACCATAATAAAGAGAATGCCTTTTATTATTCGATACAAGTACCAAAATGTATTGGCCTCTAGGGCTTACACCAACAACCTTGTCGCTAGGCTGCAAATTGTGGAAGGAATCGAAACACAACTTAAGTTATATTGTGACAATAGATCAGTCGTCCTATATGCTAACAATAATTAGAGCTCGACCAAGTTAAAACATATTTACATCAAATTCGAAGTTGTTAAGGACAGGGTACAAAGTGGACAAATTTCCATATAACACTTAGGCACAAACTCCATGATAGCAGATCCTCTTACAAAAGGTCTTACACCCAAGGCCTTTCATGAGCACACTACTCACACGTGTGTTTTACGGTTTGAGGAAATTTTAGTTTAGTGGGAGTTAGTCATTTATGAATTTTATTTTCTATGTTTGATATTATGTATGCATACTCTTAATTTGAATATTTTATCTGGTTTATAAAGTTTGATATTTAGTTGTTTATACTTTGTACAATAAGGTTATTGAATGATCTCACTAAAGTAAAATAGGATCAATTGAAAATCAACATGTACATACCATATTCTTGTGATTTTCATGCTACATATTTTATGATGAATCGATGTCATTTAGTTATATCACTATTAGTAATCATTGATGGGTTTAATTATGATTGATACAACGAAAAAATCACTTTGGTTTTATATACTAGCATGACTAATGGACGAGATAATTTGGCTACGCTTGAATTATATAATGGCAAATTTTTGAGCTCATAAAGTCTAACACGTATGTAAAGTTACACATGTGACCAGTGGAGATTGTTAGAATTTTGGGTCATATATGTAACATTTAAGGTGGTAGGGCAATTGTTTAATTAGTCAAGAATTAAAGGGGTCTAATTAATATTAAGTATGTGGCTAAAAGCATAAATTTAAAAATGAATGAAAGCCAGATAAATGGTATGGATCGTTTTGTGGGACTTAGGAACAAACTCCATGGTGTACTATGGGCCGATTCCACATTCCTCTAGGTATTTGACAAAAAGGCCCTGGGCATTTTTCACCTAAATCGTCACATATTTCGTAATATTCATCGCCATGGTCAGATTTGACACTCTTAATTCTTTTGTTGAGTTGATTCTCAACTTCATCTTTAAATGATTTGAACACATACAATGATTGAGACTTTTCATGTATAAGAAATATGTATGCATATCTAGAGTAATCATCTATGAGTGATATAAAATATTATCGACCATTTCAAAAAGGTGTGAAAAATGGTCCATAAATATCCGTATGTATCAATTCTAAGACATCAGTAGCTATATATGCACCGAATTTCTTTATTTTGGTTTGTTTACCTTTAACGCACTCAACACAAACATCAAAGTTTGTGAAGTCAATGGAATTCAAAATTCCATCTGACACTAGTCACTCAACTATACTTTTAAAGATGTGACCTAAGCGCTTATGTCATAATGCTCCTGAATTGTTATTATCAATTCTACGCTTAGTACCACGAGATTCCACATTTATGGATTCACTATTGGTAGCTATTGTGTTAGGCAAATATGGATTATCATGACTCATAAGTGAACTAGTTCCAACAATATCTGAATTGAAAGACAACTTGAATATATCGCTGGATCGGCTTCTCGAAAAACTGTTGAGCCATAGTCATCACCTCATCAATGAAGACCACATTCTCTTCGACAAATTCCCATTTCAGGGTCGTTCTCTAGTCAGTAACGGTTTTCTCCTCCTTCTGCCCCTCAACCAGCTCTTTCTACTCAAACTCATTGCTCATTTGAAGCGAAGAAATCTCTTTATTTTTGTTGTCTAGAGCTTTATGGGTCATCTTCAAACTATCTTCATCTATCTTTAGCTTGTCCTTAGAATACTTTGCCTATTTGATCAGGCCATTTTTCAATTGACGGGCCTCACCCAACTCCTTATCTAAGGCCTCGACTTTAGATCAAAAAATTCCCTTTCTTGTACCAAACTCCTGATACGTCGTAAGCATGAAACTAGTTTACTACCTTAGTATGATAATAGAGACACTTAAGAAATGATTTTCAATGGCTATAAGGCCCCATCTCAATCACGACTTACAACTTGCATCAAGAATGAACCCAAACAATTCCTCTAAAGAAATTAGTAAGGAACTAGTCAAAGTTGGGAAGAACTTTCCTTAAAATTGTTTAATTTATAAAATTTAGCTTCCTTTCAATTACACTACAAGATCTAGAACTCCACCAAAAGGTATGACAAACAAGATATTTTTCCACCATGCATTGTTTCATAGCTATTCGCACGGAGGTCGAAGCATCAACTAAGATGAGAATATGAATACGATGATCTCTCTGCAACAACTAAATCAACCAAACCACACAACTTCTATTTCGCACGACCAATCACCTATACAGATTGTATGTTCCAACCTTCGAGAATGAGTTGTTTTCTCCTTCCTCAATTGTCTTTCAATTTAGGTTTTCAAACATAATCTCAATCCATTATCTATCCTATACGAAGGCATTATATGTTTACAATTATAACTATGACACAAATTTCCAACACAAAAATTAATTGCACCTAACAAAATTCAAAATATAAGATATTCAAAATCCAAACTTTCATCACAACCCTAACCCTTACAAATTTGTTGTAGTAGTTTCTTTCCAAGTCTCTATCATAAGAGACAATCATTACAAATAAAAAATATTTAAGCGTCGCACACAAGAAATTTATTAAAGAAATTAGTCAAATTATTTAATACCATTCATTTATGGCGCCTAAATACTTTTTTTTCTGTATAAAAAAATACTACTATATTTTTCTGGGTTGTGGTAAAATAAGTAGTTTTCAATTTATAAACAGCTTTATATATTACGTGTAAGCAATTAAAGTATAATGTCTATTTGTAATGTTAATAGTATTAACTTACCATATGATACTGAAGTTATGCTCCAGCATGTTGTTAGCCTCTGGTCCAACCTTGTCTTGTCTATCTTTGTGATAGTTGTCTTGTCTAAGTTGTCTAGGGTGGGTATCAAGTACAATTGTGAAATCTGAGCACATCTACATAGGTTCTCAATGAAGTTCGTTATGTCACATACTCATATTCAACGACAACATCCACGTAATGATGTCCTACAATTATCCATCACATGGATCGATCTACATCTCATTCATTTTGATAGTGCACCTGTCTATTCTTAGATAGGCCATTACCCCTCTCTCTCTTGACTTTTTTTAGTGAGGTGTTGCTTGTGTTTTCTACGATAAATCCTTTGACGATAATGTGCATTACCATCGTAAACATGTTGATGTTCGAAGATTTCTAACTTTGAGGTTCAATCTATGAACCTTTAACATTATAGAGTAGACACGATACCAATTAAACCAAAAAATTGTGAATTATAATTAACAATTTATTATCTTTTTGAATTAAAGTTAAAATGCCAATTATTGCTAATATCCAGAAAGAATAATATAACAAAATTTTGTGTTCGTGAGTATTACACTAGCATTACCTTCACGCCGACCCAATCAATTCGCGGCTGTGTTATAATTTAAAAAATAGGTCTAAAATATATTAATTTATAATGAATTTAAAAAAATTGATATAAAATTATAGATTTTAAAAATACATTATGATTTTACATTTCTTTTTAAAAACTGATATAAAATAGATTTTGAAAACAAATTATGATTTTACATAATGTGTATCTTTTAAGTAATTAAAAAAAATGGGCCCTTTAGAATTTTGGGCCAGTGTTGTAGCATAGGTTGCACCTGCATTGGATCGGCCCTGAATGCATTATCTTCAATCCAATTTCATACTTTCGTAAAAAGAAAGTTTTACCTCATACCCCTACATTTATCCTTCCACCCCTATATTTTATAAAAAATATCAATTTTATCCATATATATTTTTAATTAATTTATTATTTTATTTTTTAAATATTTTTAAAATTTTATTTTTGTGTACCGGAAGACTTTGCAAAAGAGTTCCGGTAGTCATTTTTCAAGTATTTTTTTAATATTTTTTTATGTACCGGAAGACTTTGCAAAAGAGTTCCGGTAGTCAATTTTTGTGTAGCGGAAGACTTTGCAAAAGAGTTCCGGTGGTCATTTTTCAAATATTTTTTTAACATTTTTTGTGTGTGTACCGGAAGACTTTGTAAAAGAGTTCCGGCAGTCAAGTTTTATGTATCGGAAGACTTTATAAAAGAGTTCCGGTAGTCATTTTCAAATATTTTTTTAACATTTTTTTGTGTACCGGAAGACTTTGCAAAAGAGTTCCGGTAGTCAATTTTTGTGAACCGGAAGACTTTGCAAAAGAGTTCCGGTACTCATTTTTCAAACATTTTTTGAATTTTTTTTTGTATACCGGAAGACTTTGTAAAAGAGTTCCGGTAGTCAATTTTTGTGTACCGGAACTCTTTTGTAAAATCTTCTGGTACATAAAAAAAAGTTTAAAAAATACGTGAAAAATGACTACCGGAATTCTTTTACAAAGTCTTCCGGTATGCAAAATAAAATTTAAAAAATATTTAAAAAGTAAAATGATAAATTATTTAAAAATATATAAGGATAAAATTGGTATTTTTTATAAAATGTAGGGGTATAAGGATAAATGTAGGGGTATAAGGTAAAAATTTCCCGCAAAAAAGGTTTGAACTAAGAAAGTTTTAGAGAAGTTTATCGGAAAAGCTTCTTAACAACTTAAATGGCAGAACTTAATTCACCATCATCTTGAGAAATTGTTCAATTGTCTCGAGTCTTCACCTCTTTAAACTCCAACTCTTCACCACACATCTTCTTCGATCCAAAATCGTCTATCAATCTTCAAGACAACAACTTCTTATTGGGGAATCAACAAGTTGGGGGATGATCCTTACACAGAAGATAAATAAATTTGTAGTATACAAAAGTTCCTTCCAAGTATGTGACAAATCTTGATCGACAAAATGATTCAATCAGATATGAATACGGAATATGGTTTGTCTAATATCACTCGCTCTTCATTTGGTTGTTATCCATATTATCTAATTCAGTGCTACCTAGGGTTCTTGCATGCCAACACTCTTACGAGGTCTGGGATAGAATTCACAACTATTTTAATGCAATGATGTAAGTGTGAGTTCGACAATTGGAATAAAATCTACAAAGAAGGAAAATTGCATTGTATCAAAGTATGTTCTTCGTGTTAAAGCTCTCTCTGATTCACTTCTCTCCTTAAACAAAATCATCATTGAATAAGACCATGTGGAGATAATTCTTGAAGGTCTATCTAAAGAGTAATTTGCATTCGTAATGCAAATGTATAGCAATATCGATCCTTCTTATCACTATGATGTTGAAGCTTTGTTGTATGTTCAAGAAACGCATATGGATAAATTTTGTCAAGAATTAAGCCTAGCAAATCTCTTTGCTAATCTAGATCACACTAAGCAATATTTGAATCATCTTTGAGGTATAGAAAGGTATACTCAAGGTCAGGGGCATGCCAGAGCTTATGGTGGCTCAAAGAATCGTCCTACATGTCAATTATGTAGCAAGTATGGGCATGTTGTGATGGATTGTTGGCACATATATGATGACTCTTTTGTTCCTTAACCAAGATCCTCCAATGGAGACAAGATAGAAAAAGTAAAGAATGAAGCTACTACATCAGACTCGCAATTGCAATGGTAGCTTGATCCTAACTTTTGCATGGACATTTCTTTTTTTTGGTCCATCGGGATAACCATTTTTATCTAGATTAGTTCTTACAGATTTCAATCTAGCGGGCTTTGTATTCATCATTTTTTTCTAGGCATACTATTTCTTTACTGTATCTGAATTCACTGGCATCGGAAAGTCATCCTCATCCATTATGGTCAGAATGAGAGCCCATCTTGAGAAGACCTTTTTGACAGGGTCCTTCATAGTTGGAGTGCACTTGCCTCGAGGAATCGAGTGTATAGAAAAGTATATTTTGAGCACGAGTTCACATGCTTGGTACACGCAGGGGTGAACCTTCTTATCAAAAGCTCTTTTGAGGCGTCTTTGGTACAACTGGCCGTGGTAGACGACCATCAAACGCTTCTCTTCAATGAGATTCAGCTAATCATATATGGATTTCACCCATTCAGCTTCATCGAGATTTGCCTCCATGATGACTCTTAGAGAGAGAACTTCAACTTCAATAGGCAAAACAACCTACATTTCATGTACCAATTAATAAGGGGTTGCCCCGGTAGAAGTGCACATTGAAGTTTTATAGCCATGCAAAGCAAAGTAAATCATCCCATGCCAGTCTTTATACGTCTTGACCATCTTCTGGATAATCGTCTTGATGTGTTTGTTAGCTGCTTCAACAATGACATTCATCTTGGGCCGATATGTTGAAGAATTATGATGCTCAATATTGAATTCTTGGCATAATTCACTTATCATTTTGTTGTTGAGATTATTGGCATTGTTAGTAATAATCTTTCTAAGAACACTGTAGCGACAAATTATTTCTTTCTTTATGAATTATGTAACCACTTGTCTTGTAACATTAGCATAGGAAGCAACTTTAAACCATTTTATGAAGTAGTTAATGGCAACTAGGATGAAATAATGACCTTTAGAAGCTTTTAGTTCGATCATACCAATCATGTCAATATCCCACATGAAGAAGGGCCAAGGAGAAGTCAAAACATTCAATGGAGTTTGAGGAACATAGATCTTGTCACCAAACATCTGACATTTGTGACATCTCTTGATGAAGTTGTAACAATCGACCTCCATGGTTGTCCAATAATAACCAACCCGAAGGATATTTTTAGTCATGGTGGGCCTTTTAGCATGTACACCTTCACAATCCTTATGGACGGACCTTCATCCTTCCATTTGACTTTAAACTTGAATGATCTTGAGGATTACTTGAAGATTGGATGAAATGACATGGAAATAAACACATGAACCATCTTTGAATCAATGAACTACACTTGCCTCTTTCTTTACCAAAATGACCTTTGTTCTGTCTTGAATTGAGGTATGATCACCTATATGAACAAAGGAACAAATAAGTACCATCTATAATTGATGCTTTGGTTAGTTGATGAGAAAATCAAAGTGAAAAAACCCCTAAAATTAAGATCAAACAAAGAATGTGGCCATGCTTGTGAGCCAATGACCAAATCCAAAGGTCATGCTAAAGTTATGATGATGCATGATATGGTTCTATGTATGCAAATGAAGCTAAGAAAAAGGTAGAAAAAAGGAGGATAAGTTTTGCGATATTCCAGGGTGCTAATACCTTCCCCTTGCATAACCGACTTCCGAATGTTCTCTTGGTTACGAAGACTATTCTCTTGGGGTTTTATCGCTATTTACCTTTCCTTTGGAATAAATAAAATTTGGTGGCGACTCTGTATTTTTCATGGTGTGATATCTATGAAAGAGGAACTCAATCAATTCTCTAGAAATGATGTCTGGGATCTGATGCCAACACCCAAAGAGACTCACATTATTGAAACCAAATGGGTCTTCAGGAATAAGCTAAACGAATAAGGAGAGGTAGTTAGAAACAAGACTCGACTTGTTGCACAAGGTTATAGTCAGTAAGAAGGGATTGACTATATAGAAACCTTTGCACCAGTTTCCAGGTTAGAGTCTTTTCGTTTCTTAATTTCATATGCAGTTAATCATGACATCATCTTATATCATATGAGTGTTAATAGTGCCTTTTTGAATGTTTGCATAAGTGTTTATACACCAACCCTTTGGTTTTGAAAACCCTAAAAATCCAGATTTTATTTTTAAACTGAAGAAATCATTGTATGGTCTGAAACAAGCTCCCAGAGAATGGTATGAAAGAATAAGAAAATTTCTATTAGAAAATGATTTTAGCATAGGGAAAGTTGTACAAAATTATTTTGTAAGTCATTAAAAAATGACATTCTTGTTGTTCAGATTTATGTTGATGACATCATATTTGGTTCTGCTAATGCTAATTTGTGCAAAGAATTTTCTAAGTCTATGCAGGCAGAGTTTGAGATGAGTCTGATGGGAAAACTCAAGTTCTTTATGGGGATTCAGATTAATCAAAGTCCAGAAGGGACGTATGTACATCAGAGCAAGTACACAAAGGAACTTCTGAAGAATTTTGACATGTCTAAATGCAAGATGTCAAAGATCCATATGCATCCTACATGCATCCTTGATAAGGATGAGGTAAGTTCTAAGGTAGAACAGAACGTATACAGAGGTATGATTGGCTCTCTCATATACTTGACAATTTCTAGGCCTGGCATTTTGTTTAGTGTCTGTTTGTGTGCTTGTTTCCAGTCAGATCCTAGAGATTCTCACTTAAAAACTATTAAGAGGATCTTCAAGTGTCTAAAAGGTATTATTAACCTTGGATTGTGCTATAGAAATCCAAAGACTACAAGCTAGTTGGTTATTGTGATGCTGACTATGTTGGAGACAGGCTTAAGAGGAAAAACACTTCTGGAAGCTGTCAATTTCTGAGAGATAATCTGATCTCATGTCCCAGTAAAAGGAAATTAACAATAACACTTTCAACTGCTGAAGTTGAATATATAGCAGCCTCTGGATGCAGCACTCAAATGCTCTGGATGAAAATTCAGCTAGAAAATTTGCAGATATATGAGAGTAACATTCCTATACTTTGTGATAATACTTATGCTATTTGTTTATCTAAGAATCCTATTTTTCATTCTAGAGTAAAATATATAGAGATAAAACATCACTTTAGTCGTGACTATGTTCAGAAGGGTATTTTAAATCTAAAATTTATTGATACAGACCATCAATTGGTTGATATCTTTACAAAACCCTTTGCCGAAGATAAATTTATTTTCATTCTTAAAATTTTAAAAATGGACTTGTGTCCAGAATGAAAAGGATTTTTTTTCTTAGAATGATAACATAAGACTCTGAGATTTGTCAGTTGTTCTAAACGTGTGAGACTTCTGAAGTGAGAAGGATTCATAAGTTAAGATGTATCTAGTCAGAGCTTCTTTACTTAAAAAACTTCTTTATGGATATTGAACAATTTATTCATTAAATAGATGCCAATCAATCTTGATTATTGAAACAGTTTTAAGACAACTGCCTTAGAAAATTGAACTGTCTCTGATCAGATGACGTGACATGTTGGGTGAATATACCTTGGAATTAGGTAAAATCTTTCATGCTTTACCCCCCTGTCATATTTTTTTCTATAATCTCTACTTGTCGTGATCGCAAAATTTTCTATTTAAACTCACTCCACTCACTTCACACACCTTCTCTACGCTCACAACCCACACTTTCACTCTTTAAGTCAAAAGTTGCAGTAAACCCTACAACCTTTTTGCTCTTAAACAATGGTGCCTTCTTAACAAGCTGCTCAGCAATCTCAAGAACAACAACAAAAGTAAGTTCTCAAAGGACTTCAAGAACTCACTTTGAATACTCATGTTGAAAAGTTAAAAGTTATGTGTGAATTAATGGTGGATTTTGACAATCTTAAAGCTAGTGGATTTTATCTTTATGGTATTCTAAGATCACAAGGATGGGAAGGATTTTTTGAACGTCTAAAAGGACTGGTTTATGATCAGTTGGTCAAGAAATTATGGGTGTTTGCTGAAGCCTCAAATCTTCAAGTGAAGTCTTATGTTTTGAATCACGAGATATCCATTTCTGAAAAGTCAATTGCTACTCTTCTAGGACATGATGGTTCTGGGAAGAGATATTTTGGTATGACTGCAAAAAAGGATAAGAATGAAGAAATTGCAAAAGCCATCTTCAAGAATGGAAAGCCATCATCTAATGTTAAGGATCTTCATGACGATCAGAGAATCTGGTCCAAGATTATTCTGGGATGAATTCATCACAAAAGGCTACAAACTCTCCAGATTACATCAAAACTAATAAGAAGTACATGTTGTACTATCTGGAAATTGGTGCAAAGATGAATCTGTCCTTAACTATTTTCAAGTATCTGAGGGAAATGGTAAAGGAAACTAGAAATGGAGGTGCCAAGATGAGAGATTGGATACCTATGGGTGAAGTGAGTAATATAGTAGAATACATATTGAAGGATTGAATAATGAATTAAAAGACATGTTAGATGGGACCACTAAATTGGGTGAAGAGAGTAATGAGGGAGGAACCACTGAGGGAGGGACCAATAAGAATGTCACCACTGAGGGAGAGACCACTTAGACTTTCACCAATAATGGGACCACTAAGTTGAACCAAGGAGTTGACTTGAACTTGGAACTAGATGAAGTACTTGAGTGTAATAAGGAAGAAGTTGAAGGATTGGATTGTAACTAGGATGCATATGGTGGTTTTGACTTCAACCAGGAACTGTATGAGGGACACGAATGTAACCAACAAGAAGATGTAGAACTGGACTATAACCCCAAAACTGGTGGTGGTACTGAAAATAATGTTTTAGAAGTCAACTTTGAGGATTTAGAGGATTATATTGGAATTAATTAAGAGATTTCAATTGGAATTGATGAAGTGTTAGAAGAGGAAATAATAGAGGAGCAAGGTAAACAAAAGGAGAAAGGAAAGGGTAAAGGTAAGGTTAAGGGTAAGGGAGGGAAAAGGTAAGGGAAAAGGGAAGGGGAAGGGAAAGAGAAAGTGAAAGTAGGGAGGCCATGTAAACAAAGTACTCAGGCTGAAGAAATTAGTGGTTTGTTTGATGATGAGAATATAGATGATATGCTTAATGAGAATTTAAAGGGATTAAGTGACATTGAAGAATATAACAGTGATTAGGTACCTAATGAGTATGATAATGATTATGAAAATATTAGAAATTCTTAATTTCAAACCTTCAAGATTCCAAGAAGGATGGAAGATTATAAGTATAGGCACATATTTTGCTACAAAGGAGGATTTTAAAGAGGGGATGAGAACATATGCAATTCATTATGGCAGAAATCCTAAATTATAAGGTGAGTTTCCTCAATTCCAAATGGTTAGGAAAGAAGATACAAACTAATATAAGAGAAAACCCAAGTCTTAAGTTGACAAATATAATGGAGAAAAGTGCACAATTAATATGGCAAGCAATGAATGCTCTTGTAGGAGATGAATGCTAAAAAGATTGGCTTGATGTCATGTTATTTCATGCATGGAGTATCAACAATTAGACATTTATTCTTTTGTGCCTGACTGTTATAACAAGAAGTGCTATGAGGCTTGTTATGCACTAGTATTCTATCCAGTCAATGGGCAAACTCTATAGACTAAAATCGAGTTTTTTTATCTGTAGTCATGTAACATCCTAAACCCCACACATGATTTATCAGGTAAATTAAATATAAAATAAAACCACGTAAGGTGTCACACATTCATAAGACACATGACCTACTCCATAACACGGGTTTCAACGGTAAATTTAATACACACAGTTGTAATAAGGATGTTTACACGACATTCAACTTATCTGAATCATACCTGGGATGTCTACACGATATCCATCTCATTTGATCGGTATTATATATTCATATAATAATACATTCATAACGTTTCACTGCACGCTCACTTCCATTTTAAAGTATCATCGCAGCAGAATTATCATCATAATTATGGAAGATAAAGCAAGTAATAACATGTAGTCTCAACTTTAATTGTAATAACAAAATAAGAGAGTTGTACTCAATCAACTCAACGTCTTAAGAATCCTAAACAACAAAACTAGTCTTATGACTTCAACATAATCAGACATAAGGAATAAAATAAGTGTTTAATCTAACCCGATGTTACATTACATGATCAAATCAAGGTACCACTAGTAAAAGCGATAAAATAAAGAAGTAATCCAAAAACTACCTTCCATTTACTTCAGCAATACTACTCTTGAGTATCTGCATGATGTCCATGTAAAGGCAACATTTAAACAACAGGGGTGAGAATTCATTTCCATAATAATGATATAGAATGAATAATAAAGTACAACATCTACACAATCATGCATAACAATATATCACATTCTTACATCCAAATCATAATCAACATCATACATGACAACATCTCAATTATCATCAACATCATATAAAATTACATCTTAAATATCATTAACATCATATACAACAACATCTCATCCAACAACACATCCTCAACAACCAATACAAATGTAACACTTATGCAATGTACTCAACACCGACTCGACATGCATTTGGTACCAAATATGAACACTCGGGTTCATCTTACTCCATGATCCCCACCATAAGATCAATTCCCTCTTGAAACCAGAGCACGCCAAAATCTCTACCATCACCATAGGTAACGTTTCACTAATCCCCCATAATAGGAGTTAACTATTCGTAACTGATCCATCACAATATGATTGAGGCTCACCAAAACTCGTTACCATTAGCATAGGTAACACTTCACTAGTCCCCCATAATAGGAATTAGCTACTCAGATCCGATCTGTCACCATATGATCGAGGCTCACCAAAATTGGACCAAATCCCGTACACCAAGATGCATGACTCTCAAATAACATGCATTAACACAACAAGGTTCACCTAAAGGATCCCCACACACATCTCATTATTTATGCATCACATCATTCATCATGCAATAACCAATTCATGTTACCATATGAATAATATCAACAAACAACAACAACTCGTCAACATCTTAATATCATCAACATAACAACATAATTATCACACCACGATATTACAACAAATGCAACGATTCATCAACCAAACGTATAAACCAATACATTTATTAACATAGCAGGCATGTGAATATTATTAAAACATCTCAACAATCACTGCCATGTTATAGGTATGAGCATTATATTTCTAACTCTTCATGCGGAGTCAAAATCTGACTTACAAAACAAAGTTTATGATCAAAATCGTTGGAATATGTCAACAATTCATTAATCGAACGTATGAACAAAAACTTCACCAACACAGTATGCATAGGAATAATACTCAAACAATTCACTTATCACTATCACATTATATCTTTGAGAGTCATTTTCTAATGCTTTAAACCCCAACCCAAAATGATTCACGAGTTGAAAGTTATGATCAAAACCGTGCACGCAGACGTTACTAAAAAATTGTTGTTTTTCTAAAATTTCTAGCACAATTTTCATCTTCTTCAACCCCAAAAACATCCATGAAATAATCACCAAAATTATTTTATCCCTGAAACAAAGTTATAACCCTCTATTTCAGATATCCAACGCTTCAAATGGAACTCAATTTGGACTTACGAATCAAAAGTTACATACTATGAAAATCTCCCTAAATCTAGGTTCCTTTTAACTTTTTATTTTTAGGGTAAACTTTTCTAAATCACCAACTTGTCCCAAACTTAATTATCCCATATTCATTCCTCCTATTAAGTTTCTCAATTTCTCATAGCTGCCCCAATTATTCTATCTTCATTAATTAATATAATAAAAATAAATAAAATATTATTTTTAATTATCAAAACAATTCTAATAAAATAAATCATCCATCAATTATTCTATCAAGGATACATACCCCTCTAACATTCAGCCATAAAATAAATCATCAAAATGCATAATTCAAACAATTAAAATATAATAAAATATCTAATAAAAATGGGGTGTTACAATCACCACCAATTAAAAGGGAATCTTGTAGACCCAAGAAAAAGAGGAATATGGAGGTTGAAGAGATGGTGAAACATGATTCCCAACTAAAGAGGGCAAGAATTAGAATCAAATGTAGTAAGTGCCATAAAGATGGTCACGACAAGGCTACATGCAAGCTACCAATGCCACAAGCAGCCCCAACTCAGTCAGGACCAACACAATTAGCTTCAACTTAGGCAACACAAGAAACACCAGTTGGCTCTACAAGTTCAAGTCAGGAAGCACTAGCACAAGCACCTCAAACTCAATCTCTTCCTAAGAAAAAAGACTTCAAACAGGGACCAAAACAAATTTAAGTCAATCATAACTTTATTAGAGATTTAGGTTTCAATTAGTAACTTTATTTTGATGTAATGCCACAATATGTGCCTGTTTTATGTAATGCCACATTATGTGTCTGTTTGACACCGAAATTTGATTATTTTGATGTATTAACACTTTATGTAATGCCATTTTGATGTATTAACATTATCGTTTAAGGCCAATTACAATTATATGTATTTCTTCTTTAATGAAATTTTGATATGCAGCCAGTACAAGATTATCTGATATGAAATTATGGTCTGAAATACTGATATGTATTCCTGAAATATTGATATTAAAACCACTACAAGGTTGTCTAATATGAAATTAGGGTTTGTTTGATGACATTTGTTGTTAACATTTTTACATTAGTCCCTTAACTTGATTCATGATATCAGATTAATCCCTTAAGTTCATTCATTGTATCAATGTAAATCCAAATCAAATGTTACCAAGATTCATTATAGTCTCACTGTTTATGTTTAATGCGCCTATTTTTATATGGGCGTTTTAAGTCTTCCTTTATACTAGAAAACACTCAATTCACAAAATAAACTCAAGTAAAAAAAAAAGCTCAACATTCATAACACCAAGTTAACTTATACATAGATTTCTAAAGGAACAAAAATCACGTTAGAAAACTAAGCCTAATTGAAATACAATGTCAAAATTTCAAGATTCAACCATAAACTCAACATCCTGAAATCCAATGACATTTTTAGCCATCTTTTTGTGTATACAACCTTATCCTTCAATTTCAAAATTTTCTTCTTCTTCTTCCTTCAATCTTTAAATCCATTTCATTAACAACTTCTTCACATAACCACTTGAAAAAGTTACACTCATTTTCCATATGATTTATGTAAGTACAACAATCCCGGATTTTTTTCTCAAAGTTAACACGGTTCATATAACTCACAGAACGAACAATACATTTATCTTCACAAAAGCACTTTATCCTCATGTTTCTTCGAATTATATATCCATAGCTTTTGTTGTTTGACATTGAAGCATTGCTTGCACTCTACATTGGAATAAATGAAGAACACAACCAGAATAAAGATGAAAATGATGCAGAAAAAATGGCGGTTTGATTAATTTTGAGGAAGATGAAGAACAAGCCATGAGTGAAGAAGGTGAACAACGTTATTCTAAGAACAAGTTAAGTGAAAATCCTACTTTATAGTATAAATGTTGAGTCACATTTGAATATTCAATTTTGTTCTCCATCCATGTTACCATAACTTACTATTTTTTGTCAGAATTTGACGAAAATAACCAAATATAATAACGAAAGTGAAGTTAAAGGACTAACGTGTAATGAATTTTTAGTTAAAAGTCTAAAACAAAATATTAAATTAAATTAAAAAAATTGATAACTATTTTTTTTTTAAAATATGAGTTAAATCAAAGTGAGTTTCTCTTCCCAAAAAAACAGATATACCGATACTCCTTTTATATTACTCATAAACAAAATATGAGTTTTAAGATTTATTATACAATAACTCTTATTTTTAAATCAGATCAGTTATATGCAGAAATATTAGATAAAGAGAGTTCGGATTAAATTGAAATATCTTTTTTATTGTATTTTATGTTATGATGATAAGCATGAAAGGGAATAAATAAACACTAGAATCGAGGAAGTAGTACAACTAATAAAGCATTAATGATTTGCAAACCCAAAACATGACAACCAACACCGTATACATCCGAATATCACCTCTCATGCATTTTAGAAACGTAAAGGAAACCTTCCTTCTGATGTGAATCTCTATCGGATTTCTTTAAATTCAAGGAAAATGACCCCCCTCGTTATTTAATTCATCTACCTAAGTTCTTGTCGCATTTATTGTACCACCCCCACCTAGCATCTTTACTCTCCCCCCAAACTATTTTCCATTATTAACATATCTAACATTATTATATTATAACATAGCTTCCATAACCATGTGTTATTCCTCTGTCTGCATGTATACCTAACTTCAATATTTCATTCAATCTCTCACCCACTTCCATTTACCCATTTTCTTATTTCTAGCCAAATAGAAACTAAAAAGAAGAAATCATAGAGAAAAAAATGGAAGGAATCACGGCCAGTGCTTACAAGGGTTTAAAGGAGTACTGGGAAAGAAAAGGGTACAAAAGGATAAACGGGTCGGGTCATAGAAGAAGAACAAACAAGGTGGAACTCGGAGCTACCCAAACCGGAAAACGTCGGTTTTGGAGATGGAAGATCAAGCTATCACCCAAGATCCGAATCAACAGAATCCCATCTCCCAAGAAGCTCTTGACACGGGCGAGAGACGCCTATGTCAGTATGATGATGGGTTTGGCCAACTCACGGGTCATGACCGTGAGTGGCTCGGCCGGGGGATTCGGTGGGGCTCTCTCTACTGGACCTACAGGTAATGCTGGATTCAAAAGAGCCCCACCTAAAGAATACGACGAGAAGATGATTATTCAGATCTATAAATCCATTCTCATGACGCATGGAAATTTAGAAGTTGCTTGCAGACAGTAATGGTAAGAAAGAAAAAAATAAAAGACAAACCGCAAAATTTGGTTTCGTTTTAAATTGTGTTATACCTTTTCATCTTCCCACCGTTTTCAACAAGAATGATGCATTCACCTTTTTAAAATACTCGTGTCTATGTCTTTCTTTCCACTTTCTTTTTTAGTTTATTATTATGTTATGGGTTTTAATTTTAATTTTCTTAGCAGGAATGATTCTATGAATTAAATAGATTAATTAGATTCTTAGTTATTAATTTGGTTTAACATGTCAACGTCGCCGCAATATATAGGCAAAATCTGGCAAATGGGACACCATTAGTTCTTAAGTTTATCTTGTAATGTAACATTGAAATGAATGATATGGGTGTTAGTCTTTTTCCTGTGTTGGATGATGAGAGTGAATGTTTCTTTGTATCAAGCAAAAATTTAAATAAATAAAAAAAGTACGCAAGAAGTTTATATCGACTGATTAAGATGGAGAACTAACTTTTTGTTAGGTGTTTAATAATTGGTGGGTGACACCTATGTTTTCTTTGGAGAATTGTGGATATAGTGATGTAGCACTAATAAAAATAATAAAAACAATCCACGTGTAATTTGATATGTTAAATGTTTTTGAGTATTTTTGTTTATGTAAAGTCAATAATATCTGAAATACAAATAAATGTTTAATAAATATGAATGTGAGAGTTTGAATATAGCTAGATTTAATGTTTATGGGGTAATAATTTTTAAAAGTGTATCGGTATAATTTTATTGGATCATAAGAAAAAAATAGTCTAAGTAAGGAAGGCAAAACACTCGTGGGGGCGAATTGTCATGCGAAGCTATAGGCTGTTCGAAACGGCCCATGAGATTGGTTGGATCCTGATAATAGTCCGCATAGTTAGGCTTAGTCCATCTGAGTTCATTTAAGTTAGTTCACCTGAGTTCATTTCCACTGCCCACTTACCTAGTCGTCATGGAAGATGACGTGTTCCATCACAACAGACTGGGAGATAGAGTCAAAGAGGATAATCGTCTTCTCCATGATCTAAGGAAGAATAACTTTCTTCATTTCCAGTTTCTGATGGAGGAGTTAAGGTAAGGCCCAACTAGCCTATACAAATACCTCACCCTAAAAGCTGAAGAGAGACGTATAATCTTTCTCCCAAAATATTGTAGACAAACCTTCTTACAATCCTATATGAGCTAGCCCTGAACACTACAAAATTTCCTAAACACCACAAACAACCATATACAACAAGGGGTTGTCCTTATTGTACTTTTTTACCCAGTAAGGTTGGCGCCACCGTGGAGCTTGGTAAATCTGACTCGGACCTCAATTTCCCTTCCGCGTGAAAACTAGAAGGATGAGGAAGATGATGATGGCGATAACAACAATGTTGGTGAAGAGGACAGAACCATGAAGCGGTCCAAATATGCTTACAAAAACTTCTTTAATCACTACTTCAAAAACTGCTTGAACTAGGTTTTTATTCAACCATCATCTCTCATTTCTCTCTTTTTCTCATTTCATGATCCATTGTAGTTTAGGGCATCCATTTTGACAATGTTAGATTTCGATCTCCATGTCACATTCTGATTTATCCTCTTATTGTGAAGGATATTTCTCGCTCTCTCTAAATCCCACTGCTTCTCCAACCCTCAAATATCCAACATCGCCAAATGGTACCACAACTTCTCTTTCGCGACCCCAACAAGAGATTCCTTGAGTTAAACCGCCAAATTAACTCGCCGTAGTTGTCTTCAAATCGAAACTTGGGTCTATCTCCACAACCAAGTGCAACAAAGAGGAGTAAGTCGATTGTTAGGCCGTCGTTGTGGTGACTCTTGGAGCAATGACTTTCAAGTGTTTTGAAGAATACATCAGTAGAAAAGATTGGCGGTGATGAGCTGATGCATACAAGGACGAAAATTGCTTCGTCGATTTGAACCAAGCTTGGCGTGTTTGGAAAAGAGGGTACAAAGTTTCATTAAAGAAAATTGGGAAACATTTTATTTCTTACGCTCGCAATTGCTCAACAAAAAATTTCACTTACGGGAGAAACTATCACATTGGTCCTAGGTTCATCTCTTCCAAACGATTGAAGGCACATAGTGGGGGAAAATTTTATTAATCGCATACAGAAGAAAATTGATGTAAAATATATAGTTGACCTTTTATTATCAAAGTAAGCACAAGAAGATATCTTAAATTATGAGGTATGACGTTCATATGTATTTTTATTAAGTGCTTATTGCTGAATATCATCACCTAATATTAATTTATGTTATTTGTAAATTAAACCTTAGCTACCTTAGTGTTTTAACATAGTATTGATGGATCATCATGAGGGGAAAGCATTCATATTTGATCAAACACTCATCTAAAGATCAAAGACTCACCCAAATAAGTGAGGGAGACACCACATATTCACCCAAAACTTTAAGGTGATAGGTGTATGGATCATCTCACTTATATGCTCAACCTCCACTTATCTAAGCAATGTGGGACTTAGAACTCACACTTGTTTCTCAATGCAACTCACAATTATTTCTCAACAATCTCTCCCTCAAGTGTGAGTTCATCCACTGTGCTCCCCCTCAAGCGGACGCTCTTTCATCCACATGATTGTACCATTGTTAAGAGATACCATTATCTCATCATGGGCACTTCAACGAAACACGCCATCTGACCACTATGTCAGGAAGACTTTCGAAATAAGGAGTCAGTCCCTTACTTGAACCATCAACTATGATATCATTGATGGATCATCATGGGGGGGGGGGGGGGGGAAGCATTCACATTAGGTCAAACACTCACCTAAAGGTCAATTACTCACCCAAACAAGTGAGAGAGATACCACATATTCACCTAAAACCTTAAGGTGTTAGGTGTATGGATCATCTAACTTATAAAGTGCTCAACATCCATTTTTCTAAGCAATATGGGACTTAGAACTCACACTTGTTTCTCAATACAACTCACACTTGTTTCTCAACAAGTATTTCCAAATATGCTCTTAAATTATAGTTATCATTTCATATGTCGATATGTAGGACCTTTGTCATCATTTTTAAAGTGACTAGTAATTTGGGTTTAAATAGTACTTAGTAAAAGCATAAGCATTTTACGATCACTACTACGAATAACCTATTTTACCTCAGTTGAAAAAGAGTTATTACCTTAATTTTTTGGGCAACGTAACAAAGGATGTCATGGTAAGTCGCTACTTTTCCTCTCAATTTTTAGAATACTCGAGGATATATATATATATATATATATATATATATATATATATATTATATATAATATATATATATATATATAATATATATATTATATATATATATATATATATATATATATAATATATATATATATATATATATATATACTGTTTTATTAAAATACAAAGTTTCTTATTTTATATTGTTTTGGTTTTAATCTAAAAGTATAATTTTTTTTTGACGAATCTAATCCATCATCAATGTCAATCTTAGAGAAGAACAAATGTTGGTTTTGTCGCAGACCCATTGTTTTTCAAGTTCAATGGTTTTTGTATGCGATATATATTCTCAATGGCTTTTGCATGCATTTGTTTCTGATATAAAATTAAAAAAAAAGGTTAAAAATAACATTAAATTTCAGTTAAAAGATAAGAGATTATGTCAGAACACCAACCTTGCACCAAATTTTTTTCTGCATGTAATCCATCTCAGAGATCTTTTCCAAACTTCTTCAAGTTTCGTTGTTTTCATGAAAAATGCTTTCAATATCAATGTTTGAGTTTCACAATTTAACGTCCAAGATATATAGTGGTATTGTTCATATTTTTATTGAATGTAGATGATTTCTTATGGATTGATGTGTTGGCAATATATTGAATGTTATTACTTTATGAATGTACGACATATATTAGTTGTAGACAAAACTGAGTTACTTTTCCATTCGGTTCTTATGTAAATCCGAGGTAAAAAGTTATTTATTTTTTAAGTAAAAAATAAAAAATATGGATATTTCCTCTGAGTTTCTAAATCCACCGAGGCGTAATAAATTACTTATATTGCAAAGAAAATGGTAAATGGTAAAAAAATGAAGGTAACATGTATTGTTTCTTTTTTCAATTTTTGACTGTTCACAAATTTCTTTGTGTGTTACAATATTCAAACAAAAGACTATATTAAAAATGAAATGTTTAAGATCTCAAGATCTTTTTTTTTGAAACAACAACATTGCTTGCAATATATTATCTGTATGATTAGGAATAAATTTCTCAATATTATCAGTCGAAGAAAGCAATAAATTATAGAATGTTTTTTTTGACTGAAAACATTGAGAAGTTATTCTAAAATATAAAAATGGTCTTGCAAGAGATGGAAACAACAACAACAACATAACCACCACCAATAACAAAACAACATCATCATATGAGATAGATTGCAAGAACAGACAAATATTTTATTCAAATGTTTGTGTTAAAAGAACAACAACATAGAACTTTGAAAGATTTCTTAACTATTTAATAAAACTTAAAGATTTTTTTGTCTTACAATCTATCCGAAAAAATGATGTTTACGAGTTTGAAGCAGTTGTAGATGAGTTAAGTTTATGGTAAAATTTAATGAACACGTGCTTTTATAGTTAAATCTTGGTATCTAATCCCTCGGTTATTAATGAAACTAAACGAATGGATCGTTTAATTTTTATATAAAAAAAATGTCACTTTTAAAAAAATAAAAATATAAACTACAATTGCTTATATTTGAAACATGTCCTATGAATTAGTTTTCCCCTTAGCTAACTACTAAAACTCAGGGAATATATGATATTTAAAATATAAAATAAAACATAGTGCGTCTATGAAATGTACCTCAATTTTTCATTGAGTGGTGTGAAAGCGTTGTCATACAATATATTATTTTTAGTAGTGAACTTCTCCATAATGCCCATAAATTTTACTTTGTTTGTCACAAATAACAGAACATCGATCCATATTAACACTATAAATCAAATAATTTGAAGGGCTCTATTTCACATTGAAGGAATTCGACTCACGCAGTTTGAACTTTTGACTTACAATTAATAAAACAGATGAATGTTTTTGCATGACATGGAGGTTCAACTCATTCCCACTAATACCAATATGAATCAATGAGGAAGTCATTATTAAAATTAAAATTTTCTTTTGGTTTAAAAGAGGAAAACTTGGTATATAGTGTATTCTAAATCTTATGGGTTTCTGCCTGTCTTTATTCTACCTATTTACTTATAAATGAGATAGTCCTTAATGTTTTTATTATTTGTCATTAAGATTTGCATAGAAGATTTCAATACTTAACTGCTAAGCAAATCAGGAATAGTATTATGTGACAACCTTGAAAAATCTATATAATTTGATATATGGTTTATGGTAGTATGCATATTATGCAAGAAATATCATTTTATTTATTTTTAAGGAACTAAATTGATTAGTTATTGAACCTTCTCATTTGACATTACTTCATTTAATTTAATGCTAATTGAAGTTATACTGCGATATTCTAATCTAGTTGTTCTTGAATTAAATTATGAAAAGTTTTATGGAACAAGGAAAAATTTTAAGTAGATACTGTGTTTAGTTGTTTATGATTTTCCTGCATAATGGAATTATCTGTGAGAAATTATTGCGTAATGATAATGCAATTTTTTAGTTTGTTCTTAGTTATGATTGCTTGATGGCACAATTGGTGAATTCAACAATTTGTAAATAAAACTTAAATGATATATATATGCGCGTGTGCGTGTGTGTGTGTGTGTGAGAGAGAGAGAGAGAGGTAGCAATTCAACCCTAAAAACCCTAAGTTTGATGTTGATTCTAACATTTTATCTTCCCTTGATCTGAGCTTGATCAAGTAACCCAACAATTCCAATTTGATTCACTGTCTCACGCTACTCCTTTTTAAGAATCTTTCGTTCTTTAAAGCCTTCACTCGATCGAATCCAAAATGTGAGTTATTGTAACCCAAGATTTACCAATATGATCCACTGTCTCACACTATGCCTTTGCAAGAAACTTCCGTTCTTCAAAGCCTTCACTTGACCAAATCTAAATTGCGTAATCTTGTCCAAAACCTTCAAATGCCTAATTTATCTTGAAGGAAAGCCTCAACTTGGCTTTCTTATTTGAAACCCTCAAGGATCTCAACCCAATTTACTATTCAATAACCTAAATTGGACGTTATCAATCGATTCTAGATGGCACCCAAACAAAGAATGATTATGTGTAGTTTGTTTGTGTGTATGAATAGAATGAGGTTGAAGATGATGAGAACCCTTTGAAAGCATCTAAAGCAACAATATAACATGGTTTCCACAACTCATGCCAAATAAAATAAACATGAAAGATGAATGATACAATGCAATAAAAAAACTCTTGAGTTGCTTCAAAAGCGACATGTTTACGTGACATATACTTTTGGTATTTTTGAATGCTGCACACGCATATGCTCTAGCAAGACAATTATATGGATTTATCACCACTCAAACCAAAAACAGAAATGTTATCATAATTATGGCACACTATAAGAATTTAATTTACATTATAACATGTGCAAACATGTTTCATGCCGGAATAGATAAACAATATTCTCACATACATCATGCAAGAAATAATAATAGATACCAAACTTATATACCAAGAATATATTTCAAGTATGGGAGAAGAATAATATGAAGTCAATATAAGCATATAAATTGACATACATCCATTGAAATTTTTGGAAGTGAACGTTCATGAATTAGTTCATACATCAAGCATACCAAGCATTTGGAACATAGATAACATGCAAAAGTAAAAAGCTTACTTTCAAAGAGGGAAAATGGAACAATATTACCCCGTGTATGAATTGATGAAGGATGCATTCATAAGTTATTGAACTTCCAAGGAAAGTTAGAGAAAAAGTATATAAAATACATCCAACAAATCATATTTAGGCAAGATTTGAGATATCAAGTCTCTCCAGTTCCCTTCGAATGTCGAAAAATGGTTTAGTCGCAAGTGGTTTTGTAAAGATATCCGCAAGCTGATTTTTGCTATCAACATGCTCAAATACGACGCCTCCTTTTTCAACACGGTCACATAGGAAGTGGTGACGTATCTCAATATGTTTAATGTGAGAGTGTAACATCATATTTTTGGTTAGATTAATAACACTAGTGTTGTCGCACATGATAGGAATATATTGTAGTTTAATATCAAAATCAAGTAGTTATTGTTTTAGCAACGAAATTTAAGCACAACCACTATCGGCTGCTACGTATTCCGCCTCGATAGTTGAAAAAGCAACGAAAACTTATTTCTTGATATGCTAACTTACTAAGGAGTTTGAAAACATGTGGCAAGTTCCACTAGTACTTTTCTTATCCGATTTGCAACCGACAAAATTAGAATTGGTATAACCAGCCAAATAATAATCACTTCCCTTGGAATACCAAAACCCCTACTTATATGCACCATGAAGGTATCTAAGAATTCACTTTACGACTTTTTAATGTGATTACTTAGGAGCCAATTGATAATGAGCACACATATATATGCTAAACATAATGTTTGGCCTAGATGCAGTAAGACATAGAAGAGATCCAATCATACCTCTATAATTCTTGAGATCAACATCCTTATCATTCTCATCTTTTTCCAAGTTTCCATCTATGGGCATTGGAGTGCAATTGATTTTGCATCTTCCATACCAAATCTCTTTAGCAATTCGTTGCGATATTTTGTTTGACACACGAATGTCCCTTCATTGAGTTGCTTGATTTGAATATCAAGGAAGTAATTCAACTCCCCCATGAGACTCATCTCAAACTCACCTTGTATTAACTTAGAAAACTCATTGACTAGTTGCATGTTAGTGGAACCAAAGACGATATCATCGACATAAACTTGAACTGGAAGAAATCTTTGGAGCAAGAATAAAATATTAACAATATATAATAAATGTGAATATATTACAATGAGGTTACTAAATACATGTAAGTTGAAACACACCATGGTTATCAATTGAAATTTATGGAAATGAACACTCATATCATATATCATACACAAAGTATATCATATACCTTTAAAAAATAAATAGGTAAAAATAAAGGACGTACTTACAAAGCAAAAATTGAAATGATATTACCTCACCGTACGAATGAGGGAGGATGCACTTGCATTCCACAAGGAACTCTTGAACGAAACCTTTTGACATCAACGCTCTTACCATTTTTCACTTTGAAAAAGTACCAGATAGTGTGATTTGTAATGTATCCAAGAAAGTTATTGATTTGACGATCATCCTTTTGATTGGACTTTCATCTTATCATATTCATGATAGTTATCTTGATTCTCCTCAATCTTCATTGTCTTAGGTTGATTAATCCCTTATTCGGTGTACTTGAGTATGTATTTTGAAGATGTACCTATATCATGAAACAAAATACCTTTTCCAACATTTCTTGGATAGGAAACATTAAACGTAATATACACGCTTTTACCATTTAATGAACACTAGTTATTGTATTCCTTGGTCACACAACCCTTCTTCCTTGCCACAAAGTCAATGAAATAGGAAGATGTCACTCGTCATATGTCTTGAGCATCCACAAATGAGATCCCATACTCTCTTCATAGAGCTAAGACATTTATCCTACAAGATCAACAAAAAGTGTTAGGTACCCAATCTTAATTGGGTCCTTGAGGGTGAATGAAACCTTGGTTGCATTTAGGTAACCATTGAAAAGCACCTTTATAAACAAAAAGTCTCCTAAACTTACATTTTTCAATAGTGTGACCTTTCTTGCAATAATAATGACAAGTTAAATTGTGAGAAGAGTGACTTTTTCTATTTTAAACAAAGTTATACCTCCTATAAGGATTATAAGAAGACATCTTATATTTAGTAGTATCAATAGGAAAAGTGAACTTTGGTTGTAATGCCTTATCCAATTTAGCTTGAAGAGTGTTTACCTATTTTTTCCAAATGTGACAAGTTTCACAACCAAACTATGAAGGTTCTTCATCCTCATTCTTATCTTTTAGAATATCTTCCATAAATTGCTTAAGAGCTTCCATATTCTTTTCGCTTTCTAAAACTTTAGCTTCTAAATGTGAAAAGATTCTTTTGTTTGAATCTAACTTTTTAAAAGCGTCTACGGCTTGTCTATGTAGATTTTCAAAATCTTTTGTAATCGAGAATAAGATAATTCATTAGTAGATTCAAGCTTAGAATAACTTATATTCTTCTTCTTCTTTTTATTGGTCATGAAGCAAAGCTTGGCTGATTCGACCCTCGAACTTGAGCTTTCATTACTGTAAGAATCACTTCCACTCTCCCAAGCAACATAGGCTCTTCTAGACTTACTAGATTTCTTGTGATGGCCTTTCTCTTTGTCTTTCTTGATCATAGGACAATTTGGCCTATAATGATCCAATTTTCCACAATTGTAGCATGAACTTCTAAGTTTACCCTTCTTATTATCATCTTCCTTTAGGGAATTAGAAAGTCTTCCAAATTTGATTAGGTTCTTGTCGGAGTGCTTGAATCCATTTTTCCATATGTATCTATTGTACCTTTTGACAAATAACCATATATCTTCATCATTGGAATTCTTTTCATCTCTTGTTTCACAATCACTTTGCTCATTGGATGAGGACTTTGAACTTGAATACTTTAAATAAATAGACTTCTTTTCTACCTCCTTGTATTTACCCTAGTCCTTCTTCATCTTCTTCTCATGCTTTTTTTCATGTTTTTCCAAGCAAGTGAGTTCTTGATCATGTTCTTCTAGCTTTCCAAATAAAGTTATGAGATCAAGTGTTTTAAGTTCATTCGCTTCTTTGATTGCGGTGACCTTGGGTTGCCATTCCCCATTAAGACACATCAAGACTTTATTACTAGAAATATCATTGGAAATAGGCTTACCTAGAGCATTCAACCGATCTATAAGATGTGTGAACTTCATTTGCATGTCGACAATGGTTTCACCATGCTTTATACGAAATAGTTCAAACTCTGTATTTAAGGTATTTATCCTAGGTTATTTGACTTCATTAGTTCCCTCATGGGAAACTTCTAATGCATCCCACATAGCTTTGGTGGTTTTACAATGGGAAACACAATAATATTCATCAATACCAAGTGCAGATATGAGAATATTTTGTGTCTTACAATCATGTGACCACAATTTCTTATCATTATCATTCCATTGTTCTTCCAATTTTGGTACGACAACACCTTCACCATTGGTCATTTTAATTTGATTAGGACCATTGGTGATGACGTCCCAAACACCTTCATTAATCCATTGATATGTGGATACAAGCTTTCCAATAGCCAAAATTTTCACCGGTAAAAATAGGTGTTATATTGTACGTCTCTCACTACAAGAAAATTAGGGTTTTACAACACAAAAATTGTGACAGTTACTTGATAACCGTCGTAACTCTCATATAGAGACGATTGTTATGCCGGTTTACACCAACCGCCCTTACATTTTTAAAAAATTAATAAATATTGCGACAGTTATCATTAAACTGCCTTAAATTTGAATTCACGACGGTCACAAGAACCGCCCTAAAATATAGGTCACAACGGTACAAAACCGTCGCCCCCTAAAATATAGATCACAAGGTACAAAATTGTCGCCCTCTAAACCTAGTAACACACGTTGCAACTTTAACAAGCTGAAAAACTCATCAAATATCGCGGTGGTGAACCAACCGCCGCCCTCTAAACCTTTAAACACATGCTGAAAATTTATCAAAGGTCACAACGGTGAACCAACCGTCGCCCCCTAAACCTTACCACACCCCCGCTCTGAATTTTTTTCATTTTTCCTCTGTTCACATAAAATTGGAGAGGGAAACATACGACGATTGAAAAACATTCAAACCTAAAATATCCATAACACTTGCTCATTGGAGAAAGAGGGGAACACTTAGGGCCGTGTTCCAAAACTAAGAAAAATTGCTTTGCTTCACGTACTGCTTATGTATATATCTCTCAGCTCGATACAAATTCGTCCATAACCATGCCTTGGTATCTCTCTCTCAACTCACATCACCGTCAAAGAAATCACCATCACCATATATCTTAACAGGTTTGTCTGTAAAAACCCTAAGTTACTTCTGCTAATATGTGTGTTTTTCCTTTCATATTGCATTTCCATGAGTGTTTTTCCTTCCATTTTTCATCTTGTATGTATTATGGGTGGAGTGGATGCATTTTTTTAGTGTGAGAATGATGTTAGATCCTCCTATTTCTTTTAATTTCTGAGTTTTGTTTTCTTTTATCTATGTTATGGCTGAATTTGATGTAGTTGAAAACAATTTTCTAATGTAACTGAAAACAATTTTGAGTTGGGTTGAATTTGAAGATTTTTTTTTTGGTGTAGATGTAATTAAACTCTACTTGTTGTAACTGTAAATACAAAGTTAGAAAACAATTTATCTTATATAGCATATTGGATTATATTTTGAAACTATGTCTCAGATATGAATAGTTATTATAATTCTACCAAATTATGATGATGAAGGTACTGAGTTTTTGTAATTTTTATGGTACAAATTAGTTGTTAAATGAAGCCAAATTATGATGATGAATGTATTTTGTAGAGCTAGTTTTGTAACATTCTTTCATATGTAGGAGCTTCTTTATTTCAATTCCATTTCTCTAACTCTGTAAATGTGAGTTTATACTATAATACATAAAAATACAATATATATTTTCCTTTATTTTAACAAAAATGTTTTTAGCTTCTACAATCTTAAGCTTGTTTTTTGAAACATAGATTCTAGAATTCGAACGCCATCCGTATAACTCATGTCGAAAAATAGAAACAAATGTTCACCATATTTCTCCCTTCTTTTCTAAGTCTGCCAAAAACCTTTTAGAAAATACAAGATCTTATTTCAAATCATTCGGACACATCATTCTTTTATTCAAAAGATTCTTCATTGTATTTTATAATGTATAATCGAAACCCATACCGAACATACCTTACATCCATATTGTGATTTGATTCAGATTTTAGAAGCTAAATATTAATGTAAGACATGTTGGGAAAGTAAAATTGGTTTCAATTATTATTCATGTTATTCTTTCCTATTTTTTGATTTCAGTTCTAAACAACTAATTATTTGCATGAATCGTAGAATCTGTAGGAACCTCCCATTAATTTTGAGTTTAGCCTTCAAAATTGTTTTTTCCTTATTTCTAATGTTGCATTTATATGGTGTCAATGTGTTAGTTACATACAATTTTAACTGACTAACTACCTAATCCCTTGTTACAATAGTTTGAATTATTCCTATCATTTTATCTTAATTCAAACAATTGTTTCTTCAACAATGTTATTCCCAATTCAACTCTTAATTTCTCAATGATGTCAGTTTTGATTGCCTTTGTAAAACTATCAGCTACTTGAGCTTCAGTTGGACAATGAATTACTTTTGATTTGTCTCCAGTCACTTGAATGCATAAAAATGGGAATCTAGTCTCAATATTCTTACTTATACCTTGACAAAAACACTTCACAATATGCCACAATTGAGATTTGAGACGCTAGGTCCAACAACAAGATTTAGTAATGTGATCATTGAAAATGACGTGGAATGTGTGGTTAACTTCATGTCTAGGAAGACCTCTTATTCATAATTGAGTATATAATTAAAGATTGTTTTTAATGCTTGCATTCTTGGACAAAGCTATCAGTAAACCTCATAAGAAGCAGAATTGCAGCAGTTCATTATAAGGCTTTACACTAATTAATTAAAACTACTTGACGACCTTAAGTTGTATATTCTGTTGTAGTTGCAGCATAACAGCGGTTTCTCTTTGTGAATAATTATAATTTTTCTACTTATAAAAGAATATTTTATCTTTTTTGTGTGTTGGGATTTAGAAAGTACTATTATATGCTTTAAACTGTGATTTTGGTCATACTTGTTGAGTTAACCATTAAATAAAAGATATTCCTCACCAAACTTGGACTCACGATTTTCATGAATAAACAAAAACTTTTTGGCTCTCATGTACACTAAAATCTTCTTGTGTTTCAATGAAGTTATTAAGCTGAACCTACTGTTTAACATTGGGGACATAAGAAAATGCTTTTTAAACTTCCAGGACAAAACTGAAAAGTATAATAAGACAGGGACTAGAAATTAGAAACATAATTTCCCCTAAGTTTTACACATGATCTCACTAAGCATACTCGGCATACTAGTTGTAGAAATCATAACCAATAAGAAAAAATAAAGAAAATGTACGAGATAAGAAAGTGTTGTTTAACTTTATCAATACTCTGAGTTTGCGGGGAGTGTTTCACCAATTTGATTTTGATTTCGTTATGTTAAATGAAGGCAAATTATAATTGAAGCATAGAGTTAAAATGAAGTAAAAAAATAATATATTCTTATGTACTGTAGTATATACTCACATTTACAGAGTCATAGAAAACATAGACTTGTAGTTCTTTTTGTAAAAAGGTATCAAATTTAATTTAACATAGAACATTTAGTCAGTGGCAGTCGTCCATCATCGGAATATCCGAACCGTCGGTCTCAAACCAATAATAGACATATGTTATTTTACATTCTTTCATGGGGCAACACATTTTCTACACTATTTTTATAACTTAATTATTAGATTGACCATATTTGCATCGCGGTTGAAG
Organism: Lathyrus oleraceus; assembly: GCF_024323335.1. Lineage (NCBI taxonomy): Eukaryota > Viridiplantae > Streptophyta > Magnoliopsida > Fabales > Fabaceae > Lathyrus > Lathyrus oleraceus. The sequence goes on from NC_066584.1 coordinate 359,287,893, forward strand.
CATAAGGAGGCAAGTTTTTACACACTTTTATTCTCACTATTTTGTATAAATGCAATTAGGTTTAATTTATTTTGTTTTGAATAGTTATTTCACATATTTGTTAGTTTTGTAGAATTTTTGGTTAAGAAGGCTTTGGATTGCAACACCACACTTTGGAGGAAGCTTTCCAAACAAGGAAGCTAGAGAAGCAACAGTTCGCGCCGCGAAGGCTGCGAATCCAGCAAGCTGACTGAGGGTCAAAAGTGTTGTCTTGCAGAAAAAGTTTATTGCCATTTTGATGTCTGCCTGGGAATTGCTTTCCTGCTTTAGATGATAATGACCAATTAGGGAAATGCCAACCTTTTTGTTAGAAAAATACATTATTCTAGGGCATACACTATTATCATTCACACATTGATATTGAGAGCTTTTTGAAGAGAGAAAAACAAAGTTTTTCTTCTTTAACTTTCTGCTTTGAACAATGATGATGAGGAGCTAAACTCCCCTTTGTCAAGATTGGAGGTAGTAGCTATTCTCATATGTTTATGTATTCTATTTGATTTATATATGATAAAGATTGTTGATGTATTGAATACTGTTTTTGCCCTAAGTTGAAAACCAGACTTGAGTAGTTGTCGAGAGAGATTATTTGAGTCTTGACATAAAACAGATTTTCAAGTAGTGAATAAGTTGTAGAGATAGATTTATTCATTACTCTTCTTTGGTATTAAGCATTAAAGATTGTTATATTGATAGTTAGGTGGAGAGATCGTCTAAGGATCAATATAATGATTATCACAATATCATTTAGACATAAATGACTTTGAGAGGATACTTGAACATCATCAATAATCTTGAATCTATTTATTTATCATAAGGAATCATAAGCATTTGAAATAGTGAACTCCAATCTTGCCAAGCTTTTATAATTGATTAAAACCATTTTACTGTTTTTAAGTGACCTTTACTCACAAGATAATTTTCCAAACAAAACAACCTTGTTACTTTCTAAACTTATAACATTTGGATTATAGAACGGCGGTAATATCAACCAATCTCTGTGGATACGATATAAAATATTTGCCGAAGATATACTTATCAACAAATTGGCGCCGTTGCCGGGGATTGGTGTTCGATATTACAAGCATTGCAATAATTCATTGTTTTAAGTTTTGTTACTTTTACTGCTATCCCTCTTTTATTTCACTTGGTTTGTTAGTTTTGTAGATTCTAGTGCATGCGAGGAAAAGCAAACGAGGAGCAACTTCAATTCGATCCTGAAATTGAAAGAACACTTCGGAAGCTCAATAGCAAAACACGAAGAAGAAGGAAACTAGCCGAAGAGAGAAACCGGAGAGAAGAAGCATCTACTTCCGCACTTGTTCCAATCGAAGAAGTGGTTGTAGAGGCTTGTGACGGAAACATGGCGGATGACAATCGTACCGAAATGTCCGCTAATAGTCCAAGAAGAAATGCTCAATTTGCCCGTGGAGGAAGAAATACGGAGATGAAGACCGGAATCCTCCAACTTCTCTACGCAAATCCATTCACCGGAATGGGTCATGAAGATCCGTATACCCATCTCATCAAATTTTATGAGATTGCGGGTTCTACGGGAATTGATGAAACGGGTGAAGAGGCACTATTCAAAAGGATGTTCCCACACTCCTTAGTGGGAAAGACAAAAGAGTGGTACCTTGATCAAGCACCAAGAGTGATGACGGATTGGAATTTACTAGAAGAAAAATTCTTAGACAGATACTTCCCTCAATCCCGATTCATGGAAGCCAAAACGGCTATTGCGGTATTCACTCAAGGAGGCAACGAGTCTCTAAATGAAGCTTGGGAAAGATTCAAATCAATGTTGAGAAAATGCAAGGGCCATGGTTTTGATGAGCTCACTCAAATCCATATTTTTCTAAATGGACTCCAATCAACTCACAAGACACTTCTGGACGCCACCGCGGGTGGCTCGCTTATGTCAAAAACTGCGGAAGAAGCTAAAGTCATTATTGAACGGATGGCCCTCAATGATCATCAAGGTCAACATGATCGTAGCCCTTCACAACGTAAGCCGGGAGTTCTTGAGTTAAATACCAATGATGCCATCCTTGCTTAAAACAAGCTACTCTCTCAACAAGTGGAGCTTCTCACTCAACAAATGGCCAAGCTTCCACAGCAAATAAAAGAGATTCAAGGGTTTCAAGTTCAGCATCAAGTAGCATGTTGTGAATTATGTCAAGGGGATCACCCTACTGGTTTTTGTCCTCCACCCCAAGAAGAAGTGAGTGCTCTCAACTCGTTGGATTTGGTGGTAGCGGATTTAGCGGAGGATGGCATTGTTGATTCTTTGAGGAGTAATAGAGAGGTGGCTACGAAAGAGGTGTGGAATACTATGCTTTTACGCGATAACTTTTTGCGCCAAAAAGCTAGGTGTAATTGGATTCGTCTTGGGGATTCTAATTCCAAATTCTTTCATTCCGGTATGAAAGGGAGATTTAGGAGAAATAATATTGTTTCTTTGGTTACTTCAAGAGGTCGGTTGGAAGGTGTGGAGGATATCAAAAGTGAGATCTTTAATCATTTTAAAAGCCGTTTTACGGAACCGATGGAGGATAGACCGACTTTGGATGGGCTTAATTTTAATGTTCTTAGTGTGAAAGATAGAGATTTGTTGGAAGCTCCATTCCAAGTGGATGAAATTAAAGAGATTGTGTGGTTAAGTGATTGTGATAAGAGTCCGGGTCCGGACGGTTTTCCGCTTGGATTTTTGAAAAAGTGTTGGAATTTTGTGAAGGATGATGTGGTTAATTTTGTTCAAGAGTTTTATGTGCGTGGTGTTCTTCCTCGATCCGCGACGGCATCATTTCTTGCTCTTATTCCTAAAGTTGATTGTCCGATAAGCATTGATGAGTATCGTCCTATTTGTTTAGTGGGTTGCTTATATCGGTTAATATAAAAAATTCTTGCGGCTAGGTTGAGATTGGTGATTGGTAAACTTGTGTCGCCTTTTCAAACGACTTTCATTGAAGGGAGACAATTATTTGATGGGGTGGTGGTGCTTAATGAGATATTAGATTTTGCGAAAAGGAAGCGTAGGAAATGTATTGTGTTGAAGGTTGACTTTGAGAAAGCCTATGATTGTGTTTCATGGGGTTTTCTTAAATTTATGCTTAGAAAAATGGGTTTTGGTGAGTTATGGATGAAGTGGTTGGAAGGTACGGTTTTTTCTAGTTCGGTATCAATTTTAGTTAATGGTAGTCCAACTTTGGAATTTAAAACATCTAGAGGGTTGCGTCAAGGAGACCCTCTTTCTCCTTTTCTCTTTCTTTTGGTGGGAGAAGGTCTTGCGGGAATGATGAGGAAAGCGGTTTCGTTGGGATTGTTCAAAGGTTTTGCGGTTTCGGAGGATATTCATTTTGAGATGCTCCAATTTGCAGATGATACGGTTTTAGTGTGTGATGGATCTAAGGAAAAATTATGGTGTATTAAAACTTTATTGAGGGGTTTTGAATTGGTGTCGGGGTTGTGTATTAATTTAAAGAAAAGTAAGTTGTATGGTGTGCATGTGGAGGATTTTATTTTGGAATCGGCGTCTTCTTTTTTGGCTTGTAATTTGGAAAAGATACCTTTTACTTTTCTCGGTATTCCTATTGGAGGTAACCATAGACGTAGACTTTTTTGGTCTAGGATGCTTGCAAAGATGAAGAAGAGATTGAGTGGTTGGCGAGGGAAACATCTATCTCTTGGAGGTAAGGTTACTTTACTCAATTCAGTGATAAACAATCTGCCTATCTTTTTACTTTCTTTCTTTAAGGCTCCTAAGTGTGTTTTGGAGGATATTATCAAAATTCAAAGGAATTTCTTATGGGGGGATGGTGGTGGAAGTAGAAAAATGTGTTGGGTTAGTTGGGATAAAATTTGTCTTAGAACGGAGGAAGGAGGTTTAGGTGTTAAGAATGTGGAGTGGTTTAATTTGTCTTTGATGAGTAAATGGGGTTGGCGTTTTCTTAATGATAAGCATGCGATATGGTTTAAGTTACTTCAATTTAGATATGGTAGTGGATTGCAATCTCTTTGTGATGTGGTGTCGAAGTCGGTTTTGTCTAATTACTCTTTATGGTGGAGAGATATTCAGTTAGTTTGTGGAACTCCTTTTGGTGGTCATGATTGGTTTTGTGATTCAATTTCTTGTAAATTGGGAAGAGGCAATTCTTTTCTTGCTTGGAAGCATTGTTGGTTGGGAAATATTTCTCTTAAACTTCTTTTTCCCCGTTTATTTGAGGTTTGTTCATTTCCTAATGCTCTTGTGATTAATTGTGGTTTATGGGAGAATGAGGGTTGGAGTTGGAAGGTGGGTGTTGATTCTACCTTATTAGTAGGTGAATTATTGGAGGATTGGAAGGAGTTAACAGAGATCCTAAAGGATGTAAAACCGTGTATGAATGAGGTTGATAAATTAATTTGGTGGAGAGATGTGGAGGGCTTTTCGGTTAGGAATGCTTTTAAACGATTGTACTCATTGAATGCGGTTAACCATATTGGTAGTGATTTTAGACGTTGTGAACTTAAAAGATTATGGAAAGCTATTATTCCGTGTAAAGTCAAGTTGTTTGGGTGGAGATGGATCTTGGGAGCCTTACCGACGAGAAAAGAACTTTGGCATAGAGGCGTGATTTTAGGTGTGGCGGGTTCTTTTTGTCTCTTATGTGAGTTAGAAGAGGAATTTGTTGGTCACCTTTTTCTTAAGTGTTATAAAGTTAAAACCATTTGGAAGGAAGTGTTCTCATGGTTTGGAGTGGATTTTGATGATCTATTGGGATTTTCGGATATTGATACTATTGTTACCGGAGAAGATGTGCTGTTATTTTTATCTAATTCTTTGGATGGAAGAGTGAAGTCGTCTTTTTTCGCTTTTATTTGGTCTTTGGTTTGTTGGAGCATTTGGAATGCTAGAAATAATTTGGTATTTAAACATTCCATTTGGAATGTGGTAGAGATTTTATTGATTATTAAATCAATTGGGTGGGATTGGATTTCTATTTTGTCCAAGGGGAGTATAGATATTAATAGAGATTTATGGTTTGCTAATCCTGCTAGTTTCATTGGATTGTAACTTTTCTCTTGTGCGTATTAATACAAGTGCTTATCAAAAAAAAAAAGTAAAAGAATCTAAAATTTATAGTTTATTTCTCACTCTAAATTATAGATTGGAAATATAGTTCGTTAGTTTTTAATGTACAAAAGCTTAGATGGTCATTATGATGTTGAATTTATTGATCTATATTTTACTAAAACACTGGTAAAAAGATTTGCTCTGAAATACAGTCTGCCAAAATTAAATTTTAATTGTGTTACTATCTAAGATTAGATTGAAATTTTGTAGTATTCTAACCACTGTTATATACTATTATATGGTATATTATGATCAAAGCTAACAAGCATTGATTAAACATCGAAGACACTTTAACTAACAATATAGAAAGCACCACAAAAATACTAGTAATATTATTAAAAACTTGAGGTCCTAGGCATATGCCTTACTTGCCTGCCCCTTGGATCGAGCTTGACTTGTAGTAAGGATCATAGAGAATAAATATTGAAATTAAACTTAGAAGGAAACAATTTTGTGAGTGTGTATTCAAAATAACATGTTTTCGTATTAATATTCACAGTTTTTTCTGTTATGCAAATATGTGATTGGTTATTTTTTATTAAATAGTACTAGAGCTCTTGAACAAATAATATAATATCTATATTTTTATTTTTGAAGAAATGGATAAGTCATGGATTACTAAGCCACAATCATCAATTGCGTATCAACAAGGGATAAAATAATTTATTGACTTTGCATTTAAAGGTGCAAAAGAAAATGACGTAGTAATATGCCCTTGTAAACGTTGTGGTTTCAGAAAATCAAAGAGTAAGAGTGACATGTTCGACCACTTAATGTGGTCACCATTTCCGCAGGGATACACCATTTGGATTCATCATGGAGAGTCCTCTGTACTACATAGTACTATCTCCCATAGTACTACTCCAAATATGGTTTAGGATACTATCATTGTCGAAGATTCTATTCAGAACATGATCAATGATGCATTTGGAGTTGATAGGAATCATGCTAATGAAATACCATCTGCATCAAATTTTAAGATTTACCAAGAAGATTATGTGATGCCAAGTTTAACTCAGGAAAGAAATGAGGCCAAGGAATACTATGAATTGGCTAGAGAAGGAGAACAACCTTTATATGAAGGGTGTAGACTGTTGGTGTAAGCCCTAGAGGCCAATACTTTTGGTACTTGTATCGAATTATTTATTAATAATAAAAGGCTTTTTCTTTATTATGTTTGTTTAATAAAGTCCCTAGAATAGCTAGTCCGTTTAATGTATCAAGTATGACTTAATCATGAGATCACATTAAACATAAGGACATTATTCTTAAAGTATCCGTAGTCAAGCTTTATTGTGAAATGGGATAACATTAAAGCATGAAGACTATTATGTATATAGACTGATGGTCACATCTCATGGATCATGGATAAGGAGTTATCAAGTCTTAAACATAGGTATGAATATTAAGAGTAATATTTATACCGGATTGACCCGCTATGAGAATACTATATAGAAAGTTATGCAAAGTGTCATAAGTTATTCTCATGGTGATAATGGTGTATACCACTCTTCGACCTGAAACCACTATGGACCCTAGATGTAGAGTCGAGTGCTTTATTGCTGATCAAACATTGTCCGTAACTGGATAACCATAAAGACAGTTGATGGGTACTCCACGAAGCATGCTAAGGGACATGAGTGACCTAGATGGAATTTGCCCATCCTGCGTAACAGGATAAATGTCTATGGGCCCAATATTGAACTGGACAAGGACGACACGGTCTATGCCTTGTGTTCAATATAGACATAAGGGCAAAAGGGTAATTATACACATATTTATTATCACAGAAGGATTTGTCAGATCACATGACATTTTTGTGTCTTGGGTAGCAGTGATGTGTTGTTAGATACCGCTCACTGTTTATTATGTTAAATACGTGATTTAATATAATTATCAATGTCACGAAAACCTATAGGGTCACACACAAAGGATAGATTGATGAGAGATAGAGTAATTAAGGAATACCATAATGTACGGTGCCCTTAAGTGAATTATAGAACATCGTAAGGTACGGTGTACTTTAGTAGAATACGAAATAAGGTAAGGTACCACGAGCTTAAGTGATTTTGGCATATTATAAGATATGGGCCATATACACTTGAGTGGGCCTTTTAGCTTGCAGCCCACACAAGTGGTTCTATAAATAGAACCCTTGGGTAGAAGCATTGTCACTCTTGCAATTTCGTTTCTCTCTCTCTCTCTCTCACTCAAAGCCTTCATTCATAGCAGCTAGCACTGAGATTGAAGGAATTCGTTCGTGTGGACTGAGTAGAGGCGTTGTCATCGTTCAACGTTCGTGATCGCCACAAGAGGTAACGATTCTATCACTGATCATGCCCATTCGTAAGGATCATTAAAGGAGATTTTTTTTAAATTCTGCTACGTTTTGGATCACCTTTCTCCTTCAGTGGTATCAGAGCCACTTACGAAACCATGAGTCTGATAACTGTTTATTTTTTGTATTAATACAATTTAAGACAGAATGAATCAAAGAATAAACGAGAAATTAAATCGAGATCGATCAAGTTATATATATGATATAAGTAATCCTAATGCAAAATATGGTATATATGATATACTGTTTCTGTTTCATTCATTCAAACACTTAATGATTGTTTTCCTTCGAGCGATCAATGGTCGTTTGCTTCTTGATCCGACATTAGTATGGTGAAGCAATGACGTGTTGATCAATCATACTGAATCAACAATCGAGATGTATTTGACGGTCTGAAATTGGTGCATTAGGGTTAGTGACGGCACAAGGATTGTGTTGTCAAAGAGTTATGCGATTAGGGTTGTGACTGCACAAGAGTTGTGCTTTCTAATAGTTTTTCAAACAGTGTTAACCGGTTAACGTATATGGTTAACCGGTTAACGCAAGACGGAATACTGCTTTCTAACAGATTTTCAAATAGTGTTAACCGGTTAACGTATTTGGTTAGCCGGTTAACGCAAGACGGAATACAATTTTCTAACAGTTTTTCAACAGTGTTAACCGGTTAACGCATTTGGTTAACCAGTTAACGCAAGACAGAATACACCCGTTCGGCTAACTCTGCGTAGTGTGATCGGTCGTCGAAATTTAATTTGGTTTTAATTAATTAAAAGAATTAAAATTAATAATAATAATAATGTGTTTATTATTATTGTCTTGTGGTGATCGGTTATGGCCTTAGTTTTCCTTTATTTTGTTTTGGGTTTTAAAATACGACCTGCGTGTCGTGCCTCTATTTTAATCTCTCAATGTAACTTCTTTTCTCATCTCACTCCCTCGTATGTAAAACGAGTTTCTTTATGTAATGTAATGTTATGAAGAAAGCAAAGAAGTGTACTATTTTTACCGATGTAGTAATAAGGAGTTTTATCTCTAAGTATCGATCTCAAGGATTGCGTAGGAAATACTTATTTTACTTCGATTCTATCAGAACAAAAAGATAATGGTTTGGTTGTTTTGGAATTCTAACAATAAACATAACAGACAGTAAAATATAATTGATTAATATAAAATATGCTAGGGGAAGTGGTTGATTTAACCAGTTATGAATTCAGTCAAGATTTCCTTAATACATATGAAACATTTAATTACCTAACCTCAGAATGTTCTCCCTTAAGTCCTTAAGGAAGAAACTATTAAACTACCAATTCTTACTCAAATGTCCATTCAATTAATCATTGGTTTTAATCATAAATAATATCAAGGTTTGCGGTGGTTTACAAAAGTTACTAGTCCTAGATGATGCAATCATAAACCTAATTGTGTGAAAATCCTAACAATCACAATCCTGTTATTGATAGTCATAGATCAATTTGTATTTGTCCGATACAAAAGCATAATAACATCACACAATTGAATTGAAATAAGTAACATATCAATAAGGAAATCATTTGTTCAAATTCATAACATACGATCAAATCAGGACCACCCCCCTAACATAGGGGTTTTAGCCTTTCATAGTAGTAAACGAAATCATAGTATGAAAATTAGACATTACAAAGAACTAGGAGATTTGGATCCTTAATGGTCGGAACCCTTGAATCTCGCCGTCTTCGAATCCTCCGTAGTAGTTATCTTCTTAATGTCGTGTTTTCTTTCGTACGTCAAAAAGTATCTTCTCCTTTCTCTTCCAAGCCTTCTTATAGCTTCAGATGAATCTCTTCCAAGCAAAAGGTCCAAACTACCCTTAATGAGCAGAATAGGTTCACAAATCAAAAGTTGAGGTTTCCTAGTCGCGCCCAACAACACGGGCCGTGTGTGTACACACGGGCGCCCATGTTGCTGTCCATGATAATTATCTTCAAACCAAGCTACAGAGGCAACAACACGGGCCGTGTTCCTCCACACGGGTGCCCGTGTTAATGCACTGTTTTAAACAACACGGCCGTGTGTCACCACACGGGTGCCCGTGTTGTTCTCTGTTTTTCTTCTCCCATTTTGCTCTGCCTGATCAACAACACGGGCAGTGTTGTAGCACACGGGTGCCCGTGTTGACCTGCTGTCTCTTCATATTTTTGCCTTTCTGAGTATCCATAACCTCACCATTAATGCTTTTAAACCTGTGCAATGACCTGTAACAATAACACTACCAAACGAAGCATAAAAGAGATCTTTTTAACATAAACTTGTAATCGAATGCAATGCGATACCAAATCAACAAAACATGATAGATGACTCTGAAGCAACTTAAAATAAACATAAATCTTACCAAAGTGATGAAAATATGTCGGATTAACGGTGGGAATTCAATGGAAATGGTGACCGATCACAACCCCAAACTTGTCTCATTGCTTGTCCTCAAGTGATGTATTGAGTCCAAACAAAGGTCACCCCGAATTCATTTTCCACAATGCAACCTAGTCTTTCACAATTTGTGTTCTTCCTTTCCAATCGAGTTTCAGGTCTCTCCAATTCAGGCAGTTTACCACATTTCCACATCAGAAACCTCGTCACCTGCAAGCTTTTCACACACATCACAAACTCTTAAATTTGAATACATTCTAATGTCACGACAACAGCAGATTCCACACACTTTTCGAGGTCTTTTTGGGTTGTAACGGGGCTTAGGTACGGTGGGATAAACAAAAATGGATAACAAAGGGTTTTGAACTCGGCAGTCATATTGTGTGATTTTTCTTTCTCTTTTTCTCGTGCATCACGTATACTCTGGGGGTTAATTTCACTCTTTTGACTCTTTTTCTACTCAAATTTTTCGAGCATTTTATAGGTGTTAGAGTCTTAAGTCTCGGCAAATGCATTTTTTCTCTTTTGTTTTTCTTTCTTTTTTTTTCTTCTTTTTTTCTTTTAAGGAACATACATACTATTTTTCTTTTTGTATGATCTCTTATTATGCACTTGCCCTCTCTTTCAAGATTTCCACCCCAAACTTAGTTTTATTGCACATCTCGCAATTCACACAATCATACCGAGTAATGGAAAAAAAATAAAAATGAATGATTAAAAGTTAACAGGGGGTTTATGATGAATAAAATGGCTAAGGCTCAACGGGGTTCACGAAGGGAAACATACAGATAGGGATGGTTAGAAAGGCCCTGGCTAAACAAACAACTTGCCTCAGTGTGTGTTGTCATACTGTGACGTGTCAACAGGACATACGTAAAATCAGAGTGATAAAGTCATACCTGGCTGAACTCTCATGCTGATATTTGGTGTTTGGCTTTTTGTGATCTCACCATGTTGGTTAGCTTGCAAGCTCTTAAGCCTCCTCGTGTTATGTGGTTCTTTTCTGACTTGGTTTTTCCATACCGCTCTCTTGGTCTGGTGTCCCCAAATTGTGTCTGACTTTATTTTCTCAAGGTTGCATCAACTTCCGGGGTGCCTTATCATCCTAAGTTTGAGGGGTGTCATTCATCCACTACCATTGATCCCGGGCTCGTCCAACCGTTTCTCATCACTCTGTACACACAGTAAGTCCAAAAGAACAGAAAACACAAACAAAACAAACAAACATACTAATATAACGATAACATAACAAAACAAAAAACAAATTGAAAGAGAATTAAAACATGAAAGGAGAAAACCCCCCCACACTTGAACTAAACATTGACCTCAATGTTTAAATTCAAAAACGAAGGGGACTTACAGTGATCACTGTTATGGAGGAGGCGGAGGATCGTGCGGGAAATGAAACATCAGACATTGCATCATTGCTTGCATGTCATCCATGACTGTCCCTTGTTGGAACAGTTCCACACTCTGTCTATCTAATTCCGCACCTTGTCTGGTTTGCTCGGTGCAGAGAGTTCCCATCTCAGTCTGGAGCCAACCTCACTGGTCCTGAGACATGAAAGAGGATCCTTCACCATGTAGGCTCGAATCATGTGGGGGTGGAATACCATGGGCATCTGGCCTCTCATCTTCTTCCATTTCCTCACCTGAAAGGTCATGGTCAAACTGAGCATCTTCCCCTACAGATGGGGCTGAACCTGTATACAACCAGTTAGCAATATTGGCAATGCTAATGGAACCAAGTGCTGGTAGTGCGAGCACTTCCACATTGTGAATCACCAGAGAGTAATGAGTCGGCCTGATGGCAATCATTTGCTGATTGACTAGAGTGTGCATGTCGATCTTAGTCTTTCCCATCACTGCAGTTTCTTCCAGCAAGAGTTGATCATACCCAAAGTGGCCCGCAATCTGCGTGATCATACCACCCACAGAAATATCACCGGTAGTTGCGTGGCTAACTTGCTTCAAATGATTGGCGGCGAAAGCCGCTGCATTGATTCGCTCATTATGGGCCATGCAATGAAGAAAAAATAACTCTCTCTTAGCAGCGACCCCGGTACTATCACCCCGTCCGAACAAGGTGTAGGCTAACCCTTTTTGTGCATATCTGAAGCACGGGTTATGAATCCCATAAGCTTTTCCCGAGCTAGGGTTATATCCAGTTTTACCTGTAATAGCCCTCCAGAAATCAATTGCAGAAAAAGTGTCGGGAGGGGTTCCGGGTCCAGATACCGGGAGTCTTAGAATACTCCCAAGTTCCTCAACAGATAACTCATGATCTTCATCAAACAAGCGGAATGTAATTTGACCATAAAATTCCATCTCTGAACATGTCCACCTTCTCCTCATCTTAAACTCAACTGTACTTAAGAATTCAAGTGTGATACTGAGCAAAGGTCGGTGCTTCGAATTGCATGAATTCTAACATACCGATGTTGTGAAACATGTGGTGCACCTCTTCCTTTAAACCTAACTCATCCAGTGTAGCATCACACATATATCGTGTCGGGATGAGCTTACGTTTAGCGAGAATCACATACCTCTCTTGATGATTCGGTTGTTCAAACAAAATGCCATGAGGATTCGTAGAGCGTCTAGCCCGTTGCTTTGGCCGAGAAGACGTGGCTACATCCTTCTCCTTGCTTATACGCTTTGGGGGCATAATGGTACCTGCAAAAATTTCGCAAAATCCAAAGAACAAATTAGTGAAAATTGCCACCGTCACTGTGTAGAGGACGGCGAGAGGAACGACTTTTGTGAAGGTGAGATGAGGTTAAAGTGAGTGGAGCTATGAGAAAAGTGAAGCTTAATTTGATGGAGGCTAGGTTAACAATGGAGGAAGAGGGAGAGAGAAGCTTTCAAAAATCAGAAAAAGTGAGAATAAGTGGTGGGGAAGAGATGTAATAGCAAGTGGGCCCCCACATTAAAAATACCCAAAATCACAAAATTTGCAAAATTAACCCGTTACGAACAACACGACCGTGTTTCTGCACACGGGCGCCCGTGTTAATTCACTGTTTTAATTAACACGACCGTGTGTCACCACACGGGCGCCCGTGTTAATCCACTATTTTAATTAACACGGACGTGTGTCACCACACGGGTGGCCGTGTGGATGCCCAGTATTCCTCTTGCAGCACGACACGGGTCGTGTGTCACCACACGGGTGGCCGTGTGGATGACCTGTTTTCCTCAATTTCTGAATTCTGCTATGCTTCATAGGTTCGACATCCTTTCGCTGAGAGGTGATGATGATTATACTCTCCAAGTTCCACTCCTTACCTGCAACAACGTTTCACACCCATACAGAAAAGAAAAAAAACAAAATAAGTTAACAACCGAACACGTGGGTTGCCTCCCACGAAGCGCTTCGTTTAACGTCGCATGGCTCGACGGTTGTCCACCTCATTAGGCGAGGCGCACATGGTCAATCAATCCAAGTTGTTGGCCTATGTAATAGGGCTTCAGCCTCTGGCCATTCACCTTGAATGTATCCCCATTGTCTTGGTTCTTAATCTCTATTGCTCTGTGGGGAAAAACCTTATGCACGACAAATGGCCCGGACCATCTTGATTTTAATTTCCCAGGAAACAACTTGAGCCTCGAATTGAACAACAATACCAGTTGTCCTTCCCAGAAATCTTTCCTGATGATTCTCTGATCATGCCACTTCCATGTTTGCTCCTTGTACATCTTTGCATTCTCATATGCCTGATTACGAAATTCTTCTAACTCGTGAAGTTGAAGAATTCGGGATTCACCGGCTTTTGCAAGATCACAATTTAAGAACTTGGATGCCCAAAAGGCTTTGTGCTCTAATTCCAGAGGAAGATGACACGCCTTACCATAAATCAATTGATACGGAGACATGCCAATTGGGGTTTTGAAAGCGGTTCGGTACGCCCATAAAGCGTCATCTAATTTGATTGCCCAATCTTTTCTTGAAGCACTCACTGTCTTTTCCAAAATCTGTTTAATTTGCCGATTAGACACTTCAACTTGCCCACTCGTTTGGGGATGATATGGTGTGGCAATCTTGTGCTTCACATTATATTTCTTCAATAAGTTCTCCATGAGCTTATTCAAGAAATGTCTTCCTTCATCACTGATAAGTACTCTAGGCACACCAAACCTTGAGAAGATGTTTTGTTTGAGAAAGTTTACCACTACTCTCGCATCATTAGAAGGGAGGGCTACGGCTTCCACCCATTTGGAGACATAGTCCACAGCCACCAGAATATAATTTTTTCCAAATGAGGGTGGAAATGGCCCCATAAAGTCTATCCCCCAAACATCAAATCATTCCACTTCAAGCATGCCCTTTTGAGGCATCTGATTCCTCCTAGAAATATTTCCTGTCCGTTGGCATCTGTCACATTCCTTCACAACGACTTGGGCATCCTTAAACAATGTAGGCCAGTACAACCCTGATTGGAGGACTTTTGCGGCTGTCCTGTCTCCACTAAAGTGTCCCCCATAATCTGAGTCATGACATGCCTTTAAGACTTCATTTTGTTCTTCCTCAGGGACACATCGACGGATTAGTCCGTCTACCCCTTTCTTATACAAGAATGGTTCGTCCCACAAATAAAACCTGCAATCATGAAGAAACTTTTTCTTTTGTTATAATCAAAGTCATCAGGAATTATACCACCCACCAGGTAGTTTGTGTAGTCAGCAAACCAAGGAACATCCACCACCGCGAGGATTCTTTTATCTATAAACTCGTCCTTTATGGGATGTTCCTCTTCCGTCTCTTCAATCGGAGACATTCGAGATAGGTGGTCAGCAACGGTGTTTTCACACTCCTTTTTGTCTCGAATTTCAAGGTCAAATTCTTGCAACAGCAAGATCCATCTGAGCAGCCTTGGCTTCGAGTCCTGTTTAGAAAAAAGATATTTCAACGCAGCATGGTCAGTATAAATAATTACCTTTGTTCCCAACAAGTATTGCCGAAATCTGTCAAAGGCATAAACCACAACCAGTAACTCCTTCTATGTGGTTGCATAATTCATCTGGGTTGGACTCAACACATGGCTAGCATAGTAGACGACGTGGAGGCGGTTGTCTTTTCTTTGCCCCAAAACTGCCCCTACTGCTATATCGCTCACATCGCACATTATCTCAAAGGGTAGAGACCAGTCAGGCGAGATCACTATAGGAGCAGACACCAATTTATTTTTCAGAGTCTCGAAGGCTTTGTTGCACTTTTTGTCAAACAGAAACTGAGTATCCTTCACAAGCAGGCTAGTCAAAGGTTTTGCGATCTTAGAGAAATCTTTGATGAACCTATGATAGAATCCTGCATGTCCCAAGAAACTCCGTATACCTTTCTCATTCACAGGATGAGGGAGATTGGCGATCACTTCCACTTTTGCCTTGTCAACTTCTATTCCTTGATGGGAAATTTTATGACCTAGTACTATCCCTTCTCTCACCATGAAGTGACACTTTTCCCAATTCAGGATTAGATTGGTTTGTTGACATCTCTCCAGCACAAGTGACAGATTATACAAATAATTTTCGAAAGAAGATCCAAAAACCAAAAAATCATCCATAAACACCTCCATATGCTTCTCAAGCATATCGGAAAATATGGATGTCATGCACCTCTGAAATGTCGCAGGTGCGTTGCATAAACCAAATGGCATTCTTCTATAAGCAAAGATTCCATACGGGCATGTGAACGCTGTTTTTTCTTGATCCTCAGGTGCCACAGCAATTTGGTTGTACCCTGAGTACCCATCCAGAAAATAGTAGAAATCATGACCTGCCAATCTTTCCAACATCTGATCGATAAAAGGTAAAGGAAAATGGTCCTTCCTTGTAGCAGTGTTAAGTCTTCTATAGTCTATGCAAACTCTCCAACCTGTAACAATACGGGTGGGGATCAACTCATTTTTCTCATTTTTTATCACAGTTGTCCCTCCCTTCTTTGGTACCACATTGTAACACCTCAAAATTTGCCCTCCTCTCTTGGGACTAGCTTAGCATATTGCATTTTATTTTGTAGGACATTAGGCATTACATCTTTGCATATCATGTGGAAATAATAAGCAAGTCATCCTCCTAGGTCTTTCTCAGAAGATAGAGGGGTTAATAGATGCAAGCTTGAGGGTCTCATAAATTGATCATTAGCCATCTGAGGGTTGCTCTTCAATTAGGGTTTTTGGTTCCTCAAGGAGGTTGGGTATTATCTTGGTTGAAATGGAACATCACCATCATCATGGTCTTATCATCACCAAGGGGCTCATTGTTCATGATCAAGTTCCTTGGGATTAGGGTTTTGACCTCTGGTCAACCCTAATCAGTTGCATTATGCCAATCATGGATTTTCAAGGAGATGAGGTCTTTAATGAGATGGAGATCATCATATGATTTTTTTGAGCTTGTATAAGCTAGGGTTTCATGTTGGAGCCATTTCATCAAGTGGTTGAGGTTCAAAATCATCTGTGCATGGCCAAGTCATCTATCAATCACAAAAGTCAACTGCCAAGTCAACTATGGAAATGGAGGTGGGAAGTGATTAGAAATACTTCATTCATGTTCAAACAAGTCTCATTTGACATTTCAAACATCAACATTGAAGAATTTAAAGTCAGGACAGAACTTTCCAAAAATAGAAAGTGACTTGTAATTCAAATTTGCCAAAAATGGAAAGGTTTTCAACTCAAGATTACATCTTCAAGAAAGCTTCAAATGAAATTTTGTTGAACATGAAAGTTGTAGATCTTTCTCTCCCATTTCCAAAAAGTCCAAGATCATCAATTTCTCATGTGTGGTTAAGGAGATATGATCAAATCTTGACAAAGTGTACATGGAGCTTCAAATAAGCATAACTTTCAAACCGAAACCCCAAATTGGATGGCTCTTTTGGCATTGTTCTTATTTTGATCTCTAGTTTCCAAATCTTGAATTACATGACATGAATTATCATCATATGAGCATTTGCCATTTCACTTGTTTTTTGGAGGGAAAAATTGAAGTTTAAAATTGGTGCATTATTTGAACATTCTATCACTACCATTGGCTCCAAAATGAAATTTGAAGTGAATTTGAAAGCAAACTCGTGTACTGTTCACCATGCATATCATGCATAAGGGTGAAAAGCTCAATTTGCCAAAACACTCCATAACTCATCAATTTCATTAGCATTTGGTTTAAGCTTAATTAAACATGATTAGGAGGAGGTATATAAGCATAACCATAACTGTTTTCAGCATTAGTTTCTCATAATTTCAGATCTAGATCTCAATTTCTCAAAATTCTCTCTCAAAAATTTCTTCAAACAACATCCATTTCTCTTGCTTGATTCATCATCCTGAAGTATTATCAAGGAGATTTGCACGTGGAATTGAAGAAAACAGTGCAAGGTTGAAGCATACATCAAGATTGAGCAACAATGGTGAATCAAGGTTCTGGCCAAATCATGCACAATTAATCCTCAATTTCTCTTCCAATCACTTGCACAAGTATTATAGAGGAGCATTGGAGCCATTACAAAGCCTGAATCCCTCCAATTCCAGATCTGGTCTTCAAGAGGTCACCAATCGAATCTCTCATTTCTCAAAATTATTGTGCTATTGTTGTAGATCTTGTTGTTGTGGTTAATTTGAGCTTTGAACCATGAATTTCTATGCAATATTGAGTTAGATATGGATGATTAAAGTTTTGGTGATGAAACTTGTTTGCTTCGATTCATGCATGTTTGGTTGTTTATTGATGAAATAGTTATGGATTTGTGATGTATGTTGAAAGATCTACACAATGCCATGCTTGATTTTAAGTTCTGGAGAAATTGTTCTTGGTGCTCTTGAATGTTTCACTGTTCATGTGCGTGTGTGTTGAAGAAGATGAAATGCAGGTCTAAGGCCACGGTTTTGGATTCATGTTTACCACGGAAAAGCGTTCTCTTATGTTTGCTTAGGGTTTGCACGTGATTGGTGCATGCTGAAGCCCATGCGCGCTTCTGGTTGGGCCAACGATTAAATGGAACGGCAGCGTTTTGGCTGCTGGCGCCCTTTTTCAAATTTTTAAATTACTATTTCATTTAATTCATTTCCATTGTCACATTTTATTTCATTTCATTTTCAATCTTTAAAAAATCAAAACAAATTAAATATTGATCCAAAAATTGCCAGGTTTTTTGCATTGTGTTGCATTTTATGTCTATTATTTTTTGGTCATTTTTCCATAAATTGTGCATGGCTGGATTTTGTTTTGTGCTAGGACATTTGAACATGTATGCATTCTTGACCTTACCATGCTATATCATTTGTGAAATGCTCATTTTTAATCCAATGCTTCTGAAATTTTACATGTTGAAACTAGACTCATGGCTTGAAATTATGGTGTTGATTTGGTATTTTTATCATGTATCATTTCTGTTTTATGAATGTGCTAAGTTAGGTGTGACAATTTGTGTCACACCTTGTGATGTTCAACTTGATTGATGAGTTTGCTATGCCAAATGATATCCAATTGCCTTGATTTTTTGTATGATGCATGCTATAGATGTTGTGATTGCTCATTATTTTTTGTGGAATTTTTGGGATCATTTCTGATTTAATTGAGATTTTGCTTTCTGGATGGTCACATTTGAGCTTTTGAATTGCTTTGAACTTCATGTGATTGTGAAATGCTTGTTCTTTATCCAATGAATGTGAAATTTTGCACACTATTTCTAGACATGTTGAATGCTGTTTTGGCTTTGGTTTGGGGTTTTTACCAATTACCATTTCTGTTTTATGCCTATGCTAATTTGGTGTGACAATTTGTGTCACACATGTGCTTGTTGTGCTTGTCTTGACTTATGCTATGTGATTGCCATGCCTAATGATGACCAATGCCTCTAATTTTTTGTGTGATGATCATGTTGTATGTCCTGTTTACTCATCAATTTTGCCAAGATTATGTGAATCATTTTTGATTTAATGTGCATTTATTGCTTCTGATGTCACAATGTGGTCACAATTTGCATACCTTGCCATGTTTGATTCACGAAATGCTTTTGGTTAATGATATTGATATGGGACCTTTTGGAATGTGTTCTTGATTGAATGAGGATGATTCATGTTAAATTTCATGTTCTGTTTTGAATTTTTTCTCCATCTTTGACCCTAGGCCTTGACCTAGTGGTTTGCGACTCACAATTGAGCTTTGATTTCAGGTTTACACATCCAAGTCCATAGTTGATGATGCTTCCTCACTTGAGCATTGATGTTTGATCTAAATGTTAATTAACCTTGATTTGTTTTGTAGGTTGATGCCAAGTTATTTGTGTTGTGCCCATTGGCTTGTGGCTTGCACATTGTTGCTTAATGCCTTATCTGTCTGATTGTGTGATTGACTGTTGTTTGATTGTCTGAACTTTGTACTGATTTGTCTGATGTTTCCACAGGTACATTAGTTGCTTTAAGTTCACTTTGAACTTTGCTTTGCTTGGTTTCTTAACCACTGAGGTATAACTCTCTGACTTCATGTAGTCTGGAAGACCTGTCCTGTTATGTGGGCAGGCACCTGTCTGAAGCCCTCCTTAAGAGGCAATGCTTGTGTTTGTTTATTTTTGTGCCAAGCAGGAAAAGTCCTCTTATGAGGCAATTGGCAGATAAAAGAGATGTGTAATCCATCTCCTGCTATTCAGTGTGTCATCCACTTTGCTCACACCTTGTGTTGATGCATTGTGGATATTAACCCAAGATCTTTGTTGTGTCAGTCATATGTGGAGAAGAGTTCCTACTTTCTGAACTCCCACACCTTCTATTGTTTAAAAGCTCTCCCAGGCCAGGGATAAGAGCTGTGAGGTCTTATCCTCACTTCCCATTTCATCTGCTTCACCCTAACTCTCAATGTTAGGGTTAAGAGCTAACTACACCCGATTCCAGTTGGCTTGTGTTTCACAGCCTAACCTTGTATGAGCCCAATTGATTGCATATAGTGTGTGTGATTGTTTATTGTGCTTGTGTTGTTTGACTGTGCTGTTTAGGATAGCTTGCTCCCTGTGCAAGTTAGATAGAAACCTCAACTTAGGACCATTGTGGATTGTATGATAACTATTAGGCTCGAGTCAGGATCCCTTCTAGTTTGTCATTTCCCAGTCTCTGGTTAGGTTAGAAGTTTCTCCCCTGTTAAGGGGAACTACGTCGCCCTGATCCTCATACCAGATGAGGTACGTAGGCAGGAGATCGTGCGAGATCTCTCCGGGCACCCTTTTTTCTTTTTGTGGGTGTTTGCTTGACAGCTAGCAGGCTCGAGTACCAGACTCCCTGTTAGCTTGTTTGTTCAACTTTTTTGTTGCTTTTGACGACTCAGCGTCCGGTTAACCTCTTGTTTGCTTGGAGTCTGACGTAAGTCCAGCGATTGGCAGTTGGTTTCCGGTGTATGTTTGTTTGTTTGGAGTCTGATGTAAGTCCAGCGATTGGCATTCGGTTTCCAGTTTGTGTTTGTGTGTTTGTTCTGACGTCTCAGCGTCTGTGCGTGTGTTTTGTTTCGGCGTGCGTGAGTCGAACTACGGTAGCTCTGATTCTCATTCCAGATGAGATACGTAGGCATAGGATGCGATATCCTAGCGAGCCCGTTCCCCTCTCTTTCCATCTGTGTTTCCTTCCAGGGTGCGTGCATTCTCTTGAGCAGTGTTTAGCAACCTTTCTTCTATTCTTTTGAGCGTGGATCCCGTCGAGTACGATGGATGCGTAGGGGTGCTAATACCTTCCCTTCGCATAACCGTCTCCCGATCCCATCTCTCTCTGGTTGCGAGACCATGTCTTTTCCAGGTTTACTTCGAGCGTTTCCTTTCCCTCTTTTGGGATAAATAACGCACGGCGGCGGCTCTGTTTATTTTGTTTTCCCGCCGGTTGTTTTTCGCGGATGCGACAGCTGGCGACTCTGCTGGGGACATTAGAAGTTGACCTTTTGCTGGTCCATCTTCCCTAAGCGAGTCACTCCTAGCGCTCTCTAGGATAGTTTTGGTTGCTTTTATTGCTCTATTTATTGCATTTATGATTATTATGTTGTATATATATTTGCATAAATGTTTGCATGCATCATACTATCCTTGTGCTGTCTCCTGTACAGGTGGTTCCTCTGATTTGGAGTGGGTGTTTTGAGTGGGGCTAAAACCCAGGCCCGAGTATACACCTAGGATTAGTGTGGTATCACGTTTCCTCACATGTTGGATCAGCATGTTGTTGGGACATGACATACCACGAGCCGGACGAGGTTCTTATGAGTGAGCTCTTCCTTAGTGGGGTATTCCACTTTGGTTGGGTTATCTCTTTAGGGCTGTTGACTTCGGTGACCGTGCTTTCCCGGATCTTTGGTTTAGACGATCTTAAGAGAGCTGCAACGACACACCCGAAAGGGCAAACCCGTTGAGTATCTTTGCCCGATTGTCGAGACCATTATCCGCCTTAGGATGACCTGATTAGAATTCACGTGTGAGGGGAGGGTTGATTCTTACAGATGCATGTTCTGATGGCGACTAATGGTTCAGTTATTCATCAGAGTTCTATTTATAAGGCGGATTTATGGATATTTATCTCTGAGACGCCGGAGTTCTGTCCGTGGTATTTATCAGTGGGGATCCGTTTATTTCAGGATTCCCTGGGTTGATACAGATGATTTTATTGATATCAGATCAGTGGATGTTCCTATTATGATGATGGTGATGTATTCTCCGGTTCCATTTATTTCGGAATTCCTGAGTTGGATTTATGGTTGCTCAGTACCTCAGATGGTTGAGATCAATTCAGAAACCGGAATCCAGTATAAGGGTTGTTCAGATGACTTGGAGGATGGCACAGTGCATTGCATTCATGCATCAGCATCATCATTTTACATTCATCTGCATCTAACTCATGTTTATCCATATGCAGGGACATTTTTGATTGAGATCATGGTTGAGAGACTTCTTTGTTCCAGACATGAGGCCCGACTTGAAAGATGACGTCGTCTACAGTTTCTTCAATCCAGAGATTGATGTGTTGAGGGATATGATAGCATTGATTACACCTGACCATGTGGGGATGTTCCGTGAGTATTATGGTGGTATTCTGAAGGTGGTTTTCAGGCTTACTGATACAGATAAGAGTGCCATCCACACTTTTCTCCAGTTTTATGACCCGGGCTTGAGGTGCTTTATTTTCCCAGATTACTTATTGGGACCTTTGATGGAGGACTATGCCAGCATCCTGGGTCTCCCAATCAGGGACCAGATTCCGTTCTACGTCACTAAGGGGGAGCCTAATGTTGCTGAGATCTCTCGTGCTCTTTATTTGAGCCCAGAGGTGACCAAGGGGGGTTTGAAGGAGAAGGGGAAGTTGCCCGGTTTTCATCTGAATTTCTTAGAGACTAAAGCCAAGGATCATGCTGTTGTGGGAAATTGGAGGGCCGTCTGTGCTTTGATTGCTGTGAGCATCTATGGAATCATCATGTTTCCTAACCAGAAGAACTTTATGGACATTAATGCCATCCGGTTGTTTATGCAGAGCAATCCTATTCCTACCTTGGTTGGGGATGTTTATTACTCGGTCCATAGTCGGAACGAGAAGAGGCGAGGGGGATTGATCAGATGTTGTGCTCAACTGTTGCACAAATGGTTTATGGGGTATCTGCCTTCTAGAGGTGCTTTTGTTTCTCTTGATCCTACGGTTAATTGGGCGACCAGGTTGATGGGTTTGCGGGCCAAGGACATAGCTTGGACTCACAATGGTATGGCTGGACGAAACTTCATTTATAGTTGTGGGAGCTTTCCCAATGTGCCTCTTATAGGAGTTCAGGGTTGCATTAATTACAACCCGACGCTTCTTAGGAGACAAATGGGGTTTGCTATGGAGGTTCCTCCTCTCGAGTGTGAGATTCAGGAGTCTTTCTACTTCCCAGCTGAGGGTAATTTGTTTTAGTTGAGGCAGGTGTCCGGGGCATGGTGTAACATTCAGAGGAAGGGCAAGGTTCCTTTTGGCAAGGTTAATAGCAGGTCTCTTCCTCCATTTGATGATTGGCTTAGGAAGAGGATTGAGCTCACCCATCTACCATTTCCTGGAGGTGATCCTTGGTGTCCATTGATTGAGGGGCCATGTTCTTCTGTCAGCATGGAAGAGTTCCTTGAGATGAAGAAAGCCAGAGATCAACTGCAAGCAGAGAAGACTGAGTTGGAGATGAGTGTTGCTAGGATTCAGATGGCTAATCAGGAAATCAAAGGGAAAATAGAAGACCAGGATAAGAGACATGCCATGGAGGTGAAGCGCTTTGAGATAAATATTGCCTATTACCGCAAGATCAACCAAGTGTTGGAGTCGTCTACAAAGGAGCATGACCTTACCAAGGAGAAACTAGCTAGGGCCTTGAGGGTTATTGAAGATGAGAAGAGGAGACAAATTCTTGTGAAGAATCAGAGAGATGTCAGAGCTAAAGTCCTTGCCACAGAATGGGAAGCTGAGAAAGCAAAGATTATTGCTGAGAGAGATCACTACCTTGCTGAGAGGGATCATTACTTCAGACAGATGAAGATTCACCAGAAGGAGATAGGGAGATTGCAGCAGGAGAACACTGAGCTTAGGTTCGCGGTGAAGTTTACCAAGATGGTTGATGATGCAGAGCCGTCTGTGGGACCTTCATCAGATTAGACCTTTCTTATTTGTGTTGGATTACCGTCAGGCCTGTTGACGGAATTCACTTGTTGGTATTTTCTTTCTGTTTCTGGAGAATTGTATGTGATTTGTATCAGACTTGATGTATGACTCTCGCACATATGGTGCACTTTTGATATGCCATGGTTGTTTTCATTCAGCGATTGGTCTTCAAGCTTTATTTGCTTTGCCATTTCTTCACACATACAGCACACACATGGTTGGGTGGTATCTTTGCTAACTCATATATCTCTGATCCGTATGATGAAATCATTCGATGAATGTCAGAATATTGCTGCCGAATTATTATCTGTCTCGATGAAGTCAGGATCGCAAGACAGAGTGTTCCTCATGTGGATAGACATTGCATTCATGCATGGATCATAATAACTTGTCTTCTATTTTGCAGGTGTCAGTTTCTAACGTGCTTGATTGTTTCAGGAATCATTGCTCGTGCTCGTAGAGTTATTCCCTTGCACACAACCCGTCCACACAGATACTTTACCAGACGCAACACACCCAGGCTGATGGATCTACCCAACGCAGATTTTCTTGAGCTGAAGGAGAAAATGAACGAATTGATTAACGTCATGCAAGGGTTTGCCGTTAGGCAAAAAGCACTTGCTGATAAAGTGGAGAAGCTCGAGCGGGCTTCAGCTGCTAATAGTGGTGTCAATTTAGAGGGGGTCTCCAATCACGGTCTTGGTGGTTCCAGGGATGGAGGAGATCTCGGGAAGAGGATAACTGTTGGTGTAGTGACTAATAATGCTGGGGGTTTTGGTGTTGCCACAGGCGGTAGACCAGGTCCGATGGGTAATAATCTGAAGGACAGTCTGTTTCCTCCTTTCTTTGGGGCTGAGGAGGATAGGGAAGAAGACAGAGAAGCAGATCAATTCTCCATGATAAATGAACAATTTGGCCAATATTGTAACACCCTTCTAAAATACCCTGAAATATTTAATTAAAATAGCAATATATCAATCAGAGTAATTATGCAATTAAGGGTGTCACACAATCATTTCACACCATTTTCCAAAATATCCTGTCATGCTCATTTATTTAATCAAAAGAAAACATTTGCATAATACGCAGCGGATACAAACTAATAACATTCAAACCATGTAATACATTACATGTAAAGTTGATCAACAACCAAATGAAAACATAGTAAAACATCCCATCCCGACGTTACATCTACCAGAGCATGACCCACTAAGGAACTACACTAGACTCCAAGGACTAGCTTCTACTCAATCACTGCTCGTTACCTGAAACATAGTTGTAAGGGTGAGTTCCTTAATCAATATAATAAGCATTATAAAATATCATGTAATGCTAAGTAATAACACAATTAATCACCCTAATCATATCACACATTCGGTAACGGCACATCAACACAAATGGCATACTCAATATCAACACAGTTCATACTCATACCCAATACCAACACAAACACACGTATAATATTGGAATACATCCATTCATATTATACGTCATACATACATTATGCAATGAGACTCCATACATGCGGTACCGACTATTCGTGAACATATAGTTCAACCTCACCGACCAAATCCAGGTACGGCTACCAAGCTCACTAGTCCCACTCATTTGAGACTTAGTGACTCACTCACTAATTCCTCACCATGGGAATTAGCTACCACCCCAAGGGCTATGATATGCACGCTAATCACCTAGCATGCAAACATCAACAACAATCCACAATACTAACTCACTAATTCCTCACCATGGGAATTAGCTACCACCATAAAGGCCACAATATGCAAGCTAAATCACTTAGTCATGCAACATCCACAATCATCCACAATGGACATATGCTCACACTCTAAGCCATAAACATTCCATTCATAATTTCATACATGATAGATACATTCACAACATTTTGCATATCATCATACATCATCAACATATTCACCACATAATCATATCATGTCATACCACATAATCAATCACAGCATTAGCACACTCTACTAATACCTATACTACTCAAAACAACGGGAAATGATCCCTACTCTATCATACATCAGCTAAATTACATTACTCAGCTGAACAACCAAAAACTGCACAACAACAACACAGAAAAATCACAATCCTGCCCATACGCGTACTGCCTAGTGCCATACGCGTATGGCCCATTCCTCAGCCAATCCCATACGCGTATCACCTGTCTCCTACGCGTATGCTACGCGTACCACTTCCTCATACGCGTACCAACAGAGACCAAACCACGTTCAAAACATCATCTTCCTCATCCATACGCGTATTGCCTAGTGCCATACGCGTACCAGACCATCTCATACGCGTATTGCCTAGTGCCATACGCGTATGACCAGAAACCAGATTTCCAGATCTGCTATGGTTCTCTCTGCTACGAGATCTCCCAATTCCAACCTCCTACAATCCAATTTTTTACAGTAATCGTTCATATCATCTAACACGAATCATACCCTATTCAATTTCACCAATTCTAACATTTCTACATCTAATTCCTACGAATTCCTTTCAATCATAATCCAATTTTTCGTTCATCCAACATTTCACAATTTTCATCATGCATCATTCAAATCAGGGACAAATCAATAGTCTATCACTACCCATTACATGTTATCCCATAATACCCATTAATCGACGATAAATCCCCCCTTACCTGAGTTAATCCGGCGAATCTTTAAGCTTCAAGCTCTTCCTCTCTTCAACCCTTGTTCTCTGGCTCTCTTTGCCTTTTTTCCACTTTTCTGTCCCTTTTTCCTTTTCACGTGAAAATAACCCTTTTACCAAATGGGACCTTTTCTAATTCCAACTTTTATTCCAATAATAATAATGATTAATTCCAATAAAAATATTCCAATTATTTAATTAAATTAATAAATATATTATTAACTTAAATTAAATAATTATCTTATTTTATCGGGGTGTTACAACTCTCCCCCACTAAAAGAGTTTTCGTCCTCGAAAACATACCTCAAGCGAATAACTCTGGATAAGACTCCTTCATCTGACTCTCAAGTTCCCAAGTCACATTGCCATCTGCTGGTCCTCCCCAAGCTACCTTCACCAAGGCAATCTCTTTACCCCGCAACTGCTTCAACTCTCGATCCTCTATCCTCATAGGTGATGTTTCAACAGTCAGGTTATCTCTCACCTGTACATCATCTACTTGGACCACATGCGACGGATCAGGAATGTACCTCCTCAACTGAGACACATGAAAAGCCTCATGCAAATTCGCAAGTGACGGCGGTAAAGCGATACGATAGGCTACCTCTCCTATCCTCTCCAAAATCTGATAAGGACCAATAAATCGAGGTGTCAACTTCTTTGACTTCAAAGCTCGACCAACCCCAGTTATCGGAGTAACACGAAGAAACACATGATCTCCCTCTTGAAACTCAAGTGACTTCCTTCTCTTGTCGTGATAACTCTTCTGACGACTCTGAGCGATCCTCATCTTCTCCTGAATCATCTTAATCTTTTCCGTAGTTTGTTGAACAATCTCCGGTCCAACCATAGCACTCTCACCGGACTCATACCAACATAAAGGTGTCCGACATCTCCTACCATACAAAGCTTCAAACGGTGCCATACCAATGCTCGAATGAAAACTATTGTTGTAGGTAAACTCAATCAAAGGTAAATAACAATCCCAAGCACCTCCTTTTTCCAAAACACACGCCCTCAAAAGATCCTCCAGCGACTGAATCGTCCTCTCAGTCTGACCATCAGTTTGCGGATGATATGCAGAACTCAATCTCAGCTTAGTTCCCAAAGCCCTCTGCAAACCTTCCCAGAACTTCGATGTAAATCTAGGATCTCTGTCCGAAACAATACTCGACGGAATACCATGCAAACTTACAATTTTCTCAATATACAACTCAGCTAATCTCTCTAACGGATAATCCATTCTGATCGGAATGAAATGAGCCGATTTTGTCAATCTGTCAACAATCACCCAAATAGCTTCAAAATTCTTATTTGTCCTCGGTAAACCCGAAACAAAATCCATACTGATACTATCCCACTTCCACTCTGGAATAGCCAACGGTTGCATTAGCCCAGACGGCTTCTGATGCTCAATCTTTGACTTCTGACAAGTCAAACAAGAATAAACAAAACTCGCAATTTCCCT
This sequence comes from Lathyrus oleraceus, assembly GCF_024323335.1. Lineage (NCBI taxonomy): Eukaryota > Viridiplantae > Streptophyta > Magnoliopsida > Fabales > Fabaceae > Lathyrus > Lathyrus oleraceus. The sequence goes on from NC_066584.1 coordinate 359,315,567, forward strand.
TTTCATTCCCGACCACCAAAATAACTTTTTCAAATCATGATACATCTTCGTAGCTCCAAGATGAATACTCAGGCCACTACGATGTCCTTCCTCAAGAATACTCTTCTTAAGTTCGGTAACATCCGGAATACACACCCGATTACCAAATTTCAAAACACCATTCTCATCAACTCTGAATTCACCACCTTGACATTGATTCAGTAGAGTCAACTTATCAATCAAAAGCACATCGGATTTCTGACCCTCTCTAATCCCATCCAGAATACCACTCGTTAACTTCAACATTCCCAATTTAACACTATTGTGAGTACTCTCACACACTAAACTCAAGTCTCTAAACTGCTCAATTAAATCCAATTCCTTAACCATTAACATAGACATATGCAATGATTTCCGACTCAATGCATCAGCCACTACGTTTGCTTTACCCGGATGGTAATTCAAACCAAAGTCATAATCCTTCAGAAACTCTAACCATCTCCTCTGTCTCATATTCAGCTCTTTCTGATCGAACAAATACTTTAAACTTTTATGATCACTGAAAACCTCAAATCTTGACCCGTACAAGTAATGCCTCCATAACTTCAGAACAAACACCACAGCTGCCAACTCTAAATCGTGTGTCGGATAGTTCCTCTCATGAACCTTCAGTTGTCTCGAAGCATAGGCTACAACCTGCTTATTCTGCATCAAAACACCACCCAAACCCAACAATGAAGCATCACAGTAAACCTCAAATAATTCCGACGGACTTGGTAATATCAGGATAGGAGCAGTAGTTAACCTTCTCTTTAACTCTTGGAAACCTTCTTCACATCTTGAGTCCCAAACAAACGCTTGCCCCTTTCTAGTCAACATCGTCAACGGTAACGCCAACTTAGAAAATCCCTCAATGAACTTCCTATAATAACCTGCAAGTCCAAGAAAACTCCTTATCTCAGAAACTGACTTCGGAGCTTCCCACTTAGATACCGCTTCTATCTTAGAAGGATCAACAGCAACACCACCTCTGGAAATCACATGACCAAGAAAACTAACCTCTTCTAACCAAAATTCACATTTGGACAGTTTAGCAAATAACCTCTTTTCTCGTAGAACTCCTAAAACCACTCTCAAATGCTCAGCATGTTCTTCTTCAGATTTCGAATACACCAAAATATCGTCAATAAACACCACAACAAACTGGTCTAGATACGGATGGAAAATCCTATTCATATATTCCATAAATACTCCAGGCGCATTAGTCACACCAAAAGGCATTACAGAATACTCATAATGTCCATACCTTGTTCTGAAAGCAGTCTTCTGAATATCCTCAGTTTTCACACGTATCTGATGATACCCAGATCTCAAATCTATTTTACTGAACACACTCGCACCAACCAACTGATCCATCAAATCATCAATCCTCGGCAAAGGATACCGATTCTTGATCGTCACTTTATTCAGTTGCCTGTAGTCCACACACAACCTCATAGTACCTTCTTTCTTCTTAACCAATAACACTGGTGCACCCCACGGTGACACACTCGGACGAATAAATTTCTTATCCAACAGATCTTCCAGCTGACTCTTCAATTCAGCTAACTCAACAGCAGACATACGGTACGGAGCCATCGACATCGGCCTAGTACCCGGTACCAAATCAATCGAGAACTCAACTTCGCGCTCTGGCGGTAATTCATTCACTTCTTCAGGAAACACATCAGGAAAATCACACACCACGGCTAGATCGCAAATCACCAGTTTATCTTTAGCCTCCAAGGTCGCTTACAGCATAAACAACTCTGCCCCATCTACTACTGCCTCATTCACCTGCCTCGCTGATAGAAACAAACTCTTCCCTTCCTCAATCTCAGGAAAGATCACAGTCTTATCAAAACAATTGATATAAACTCGGTTAAACACCAACCAGTTCATACCCAGGATAACATCAATCTGCACTAGTGGAAGACACACAAGGTCCATCCCAAAGTCTCTACCAAAAATACTCAAAGGACAATTCAAACAAACTGAAGTAGTAGTCACTGAACCCTTCGCAGGAGTATCAATCACCATACTTCCATGCATCTCAGATATCTCTAACTTAAGTTTCACAGCACAATCCAAAGATATAAAGGAATGAGTAGCACCGGTGTCAATAATAGCTACAAGAGGAAAGCCATTAATATAACACGTACCTCGGATCAAACGATCATCTGCAGAAGTCTCAGAACCCGATAAGGCAAAGACCTTGCCTCCCGACTGGTTCTCTCTCTTTGGCTTAGGACACTGTGGGCTAATATGACCCAACTCTCCACAGTTGAAACAAGTCACAGTCTTCAACCGACAATCTGCAGCCAAGTGACCACCTTTTCCACACTTGAAACACTTCTTCTCATTACTGGTACACTCATGGATACGATGTCTAGCCTGACCACATCTGAAACACTTAGCAGGGGCACTGGAGTCTCCCCCACTAGGCCTCTTCATCCCACTCTGTCTCTGGAAACCTTTTCCAGCTGCATACGGTTTCCCACGATCATTCTGATTCTTGCCTTTCCTATCAACCCTTTGCTGATAGCTCTCTGCTCTAGCCTTGGTATCCTGTTCAAAAATCCTGCAACAGTCAACCAAATCAGAAAACACTCTAATCCGCTGATACCCAATAGCCTGCTTGATCTCGGGACGTAACCCGTTCTCAAACTTCACACACTTTGAAAATTCCCCAGTAGCCTCGTTATAGGGAGTGTAATACTTCGACAGCTCTGTGAACTTAGCAACATACTCAGTAACAGACCAGTTGCCCTGCTTCAATTCCAAGAACTCTATCTCTTTCTTTCCTCTGACATCCTCTGGAAAGTACTTCCTCAGGAATCTCTCTCTGAACACAGCCCAAGTGATCTCAGCATTCCCAGCAGATTCCAACTCAGTGCGGGTAGCAACCCACCAATCATCTGCTTCCTCTGACAGCATATGCGTACCGAACCTGACCTTCTGGTTATCGGCACACTCAGTCACTCGGAAGATTCTCTCGATCTCCTTCAACCACTTCTGAGCACCATCTGGATCGTATGCTCCCTTGAACATTGGAGGATTGTTCTTCTGGAACTCACTCAGTTGACGAGCAGCTCCCATTCCCACAACATTCGGATTCCCTCCAAGTACTCCAGCTAGCATACCCAGAGCCTCAGCAATCGCAGCATCATCTCTACCTCTTCCAGCCATTTCTATTCTGAAAACCCAACAAACTAAACAATAAGTACGGATAGGGTTACACAACACCTATCACATACAGGGAAACAGAATAATTACGACTCGACTCGACCGATTATGCTCTGATACCACTAATGTAACACCCTTCTAAAATACCCCGAAATATTTAATTAAAATAGCAATATATCAATCAGAGTAATTATGCAATTAAGGGTGTCACACAATCATTTCACACCATTTTCCAAAATATCCTGTCATGCTCATTTATTTAATCAAAAGAAAACATTTGCATAATACGCAGCGGATACAAACTAACAACATTCAAACCATGTAATACATTACATGTAAAGTTGATCAACAACCAAATGAAAACATAGTAAAACATCTCATCCCGACGTTACATCTACCAGAGCATGATCCACTAAGGAACTACACTAGACTCCAAGGACTAGCTTCTACTCAATCACTGCTCGTTACCTGAAACATAGTTGTAAGGGTGAGTTCCTCAATCAATATAATAAGCATTATAAAATATCATGTAATGCTAAGTAATAACACAATTAATCACCCTAATCATATCACACATTCGGTAACGGCACATCAACACAAATGGCATACTCAATATCAACACAGTTCATACTCATACCCAATACCAACACAAACACACGTATAATATTGGAATACATCCATTCATATTATACATCATACATATATTATGCAATGAGACTCCATGCATGCGGTACTGACTATTCGTGAACATATAGTTCAACCTCGCCGACCAAATCCAGGTACGGCTACCAAGCTCACTAGTCCCACTCATTTGAGACTTAGTGACTCACTCACTAATTCCTCACCATGGGAATTAGCTACCACCCCAAGGGCTATGATATGCACGCTAATCACCTAGCATGCAAACATCAACAACAATCCACAATACTAACTCACTAATTCCTCACCATGGGAATTAGCTACCACCATAAAGGCCACAATATGCAAGCTAAATCACTTAGTCATGCAACATCCACAATCATCCACAATGGACATATGCTCACACTCTAAGCCATAAACATTCCATTCATAATTTCATACATGATAGATACATTCGCAACATTTTGCATATCATCATACATCATCAACATATTCACCACATAATCATATCATGTCATACCACATAATCAATCACAGCATTAGCACACACTACTAATACCTATACTACTCAAAACAACGGGAAATGATCCCTACTCTATCATACATCAGCTAAATTACATTACTCAGCTGAACAACCAAAAACTGCACAACAACAGCACAGAAAAATCACAATCCTGCCCATACGCGTACTGCCTAGTGCCATACGCGTATGGCCCATTCCTCAGCCAATCCCATACGCGTATCACCTGTCTCCTACGCGTATGCTACGCGTACCACTTCCTCATATGCGTACCAACAGAGACCAAACCACGTTCAAAACATCATCTTCCTCATCCATACGCGTATTGCCTAATGCCATACGCGTACCAGACCATCTCATACGCGTATTGCCTAGTGCCATACGCGTATGACCAGAAACCAGATTTCCAGATCTGCTATGGTTCTCTCTGCTACGAGATCTCCCAATTCCAACCTCCTACAATCCAATTTTTTACAGTAATCGTTCATATCATCTAACACGAATCATACCCTATTCAATTTCACCAATTCTAACATTTCTACATCTAATTCCTACGAATTCCTTTCAATCATAATCCAATTTTTCGTTCATCCAACATTTCACAATTTTCATCATGCATCATTCAAATCAGGGACAAATCAATAGTCTATCACTACCCATTACATGTTATCCCATAATACCCATTAATCGACGATAAACCCCCCCTTACCTGAGTTAATCCGGCGAATCTTTAAGCTTCAAGCTCTTCCTCTCTTCAACCCTTGTTCTCTGGCTCTCTTTGCCTTTTTTCCACTTTTCTGTCCCTTTTTCCTTTTCACGTGAAAATAACCCTTTTACCAAATGGGACCTTTTCTAATTCCAACTTTTATTCCAATAATAATAATGATTAATTCCAATAAAAATATTCCAATTATTTAATTAAATTAATAAATATATTATTAACTTAAATTAAATAATTATCTTATTTTATCGGGGTGTTACAAATATGGTGTCCAACCACCAAATAAAGAGATTCAGGTGCTGGCAGAGAAGATAAGGGCCTTGGAAAGCCATGCTACTCCGGGATTTGTTAATATGTCAAATATGGGGCTGGTCGAGGGGATTGTGATCCCACAAAAGTTCAAAGCGCCTGCATTTGACAAGTACAATGGGAGTTCTTTCCCGAAAACTCACCTCCAGGCTTTTGTCCGTAAGATTTCTGCTTACACAATGGATCAGAAGCTTTGGATGTACTTCTTCCAGGACAGTTTGTCTGGAGGGTCCTTGGAATGGTACACCAAGCTGAAATCTTCTGACATCAAGAGCTGGCAAGATCTCGGAGATGCATTCTTTAAACAGTACCAGTTCAACGCTAACATGGCTCCTAGTCGTACCCAGCTGCAGGGTATGTCTCAGAAGCCTAATGAGGGGTTTAAGGAATATGCACAGAGGTGGAGGGAGCTGGCTGCCCGAGTCCAACCTCCGTTGGTAGACCGAGAAATGTCGGATCTGTTTATGGGTACCCTTCAGGGGACATTTGCAAAAAGAATGGTGGGATGTCCGGTTACCAACTTTGCTGATATAGTGGTGGCTGGGGAAAGAATTGAGAGTTGGTTAAAGTTGGGGAAGATACAGGGTAACGCTTCATCGTCTGGATCGAAGAAGCCCTTTGGAAATGGTCAAAGGAAGAAGGAGGGTGATACAAGCGTTGTGTATACCCAAAGAGGACAGAGTAGGGATCGTTACTACCAGCACACTGCTGCGGTAACCATTCCTGCTGATAATCAACAACAGCAACAGCAACAACCGCAACAACAACGACAGCCCTTTCAACAGAGACCGCAGAGGGCCGGGTATCAAGTAAGAGGACGAATGAATGATCGTCAATTTGATAGGCCACCTGTGACCTATTCATTCTTGCTGAAGAAGTTGAAGGATTTGGGGTTGGTTCAGCTGAGAACGTTGGCTCCGTTGAGACCTGATCAGAGGCCTCCCAGTTTTGATGAGAACGCCAAATGTGAATTTCACTCAGGTGCCCCTGGACACAACGTAGAAAATTTTAAAGCTTTTAAGCATGTGGTCCAGGATTTGGTGGATTCTAAAGCAATCAATTTTGCACCATCTCCAAATGTGAATGCTAATCCCATGCCCGTGCATGGTCAAATGGGGGTGAATGCAATTGCTGAAGAGGGTAGAATCGGTCTGATGAGTGTGGATCAGTTGAAGACTCCATTGGCTGAGATCAAAAGACAGTTGTTGAAGAGCGGGGTCTTTCCGGGCTGTGATAACTATTGTGCTGCGTGCACTGTTGCTATCAATGGGTGTGTTTCCTTGAGGGAGGCTGTCCAGAAAATGAAGGATGAGGGAAGCCTCAGATTTGAAAAGATTGATTCGGGGAAGGAGGATGTCTCCACCATAACCATCTACTTCGACCCGGTCGATTTGTCAACGCTGGCAGATGCGGCTCCAGTTACTATCACGGTACCTGGGCCAATTCCTTATGACAAAGATGACGTCGTGCCGTGGCATTATGGTGGAGAAGTTTACTGTAATAGGGAGAAGTTGGAAGATCAGACTGCAGATGAAACCACCGTTTCAAAGGTGGATAATGCCGGACCCAGTGGTTTCACTCGCAGTGGAAGGTTGTTTGCACCGGACGCTTTGAGGAGTGGAGAGGGAGAGGGAGAAAAGAAAGAAAAGGTCGAGGCTTTAGCCAGGGCAAGAGGGAAACAAGTGGTAAATGAAGGTACTCCTGTGGTGACACCGGCGCCTGGTGGGTCGGAGAGAGAACTTGATGATGAAGCTATAGAATTCCTGAGGATCATCAAGAAGTCATAGTACAAGCTTGTTGACCATCTGCAGCAAACCCCATCCAAGATCTCAATCTTGTCCTTGTTGTTAAGCTCCGAGGGGCACAGGGAGGCTTTATTGAAGATCCTGAAGAGAGCCTATGTTCCCCAAGAGATCACAATCAATCAGTTGGAGACAGTGGTGTCTAATGTCAATGCCAACCATGGGCTGGGTTTCACCGATCTTGATTTAACCATGGATGGGCGTAATCATAATCGGGCTTTACACATTGCTATGGAATGTAAAGGAGTCGTGCTTTCGCACGTGTTGGTTGATACTGGCTCCTCTTTAAATGTGTTGCCAAAGAAAGCCTTGGCGAAGCTGAACTGTGAAGGGTTGATCTTGACGCCCACTGACCTGATAGTGAGAGCGTTTGACGGTTCGAAGAGGGCAGTGTTCGGAGAAGTAGAGCTCCCGGTGAAGATCGGGCCCGAGGTGTTCAAGTCGGTATTTTATGTCATGGATATTCAGCCGGCATACAGTTGCCTGTTGGGTCGCCCATGGATCCATGCTGCTGGGGCAGTGACTTCGACTTTACACCAGAAGCTGAAGTACATTTGGGACGGGCAGGTCGTCACAGTTTGTGGAGAGGAGGATATCTTCGTCAGCCACTTGTCATCGTTCAAGTATGTCGAAATGGACGGTGAGATATGGGAAACTCCGAGTCAAGCATTCGAAACCGTCAAGGTGGAGAATGCTCTTTTTGCTAAAGAAGAGGAGAAACCGTCCATTTCTTCGTACAAACAGGCTGCTGAGGTGGTGAAGAGTGGGGAAGCTCCGGGTTGGGGGAAGATGATAGACATCGCCGCCAAGAAAGACCGATTTGGAGTGGGTTATCAGCCGGGCCGAGGCTCGTCTGGACAAGGTAGAGGACGTCGTCCGTTATTCACATTCACCAGTGCTGGAATGCTGGATCCAGATCACATCTGTATGGTGGGTGAAGAAGTTGACAGTGACTGCGAGATGGATCAATAGATATAGCCGTGCGTACCAGGGATGGAAGTCCAGAACTGGAAGGCCGAAAAGATCATCATTGTCACTCTACTTGAAGAGTAATATTTTTCTGTTTTCAATTTTATTTGCATGGAAGCCATACGTTTTGCCCGAAACGAAATGGTTCATTGTAAGGGCCACTTCATGTTTCATTTTGCAAAATTTGCATCATAAATAAAAGGATGTTTTTCAATTAAAAGCGGTGTTCCCTGTTGTTCATTTATTTTTGCAGTTTAAAACGAAAATAAAAATGGCAATGTTTTCATTTTTCTTTTTCAATTTGTCTCGCTCCGGTTCTAAAGCAATGCATGAATCAACATTCATGCAGATGCGATATTTCTCCGGATCTCATTGATAACAATCCTGTTACACCCTCATATGACTTCGACAATCCGATCTATCATGCCGAAGAAGAAGGCGAAGAAGATTGTGAACTGCCGGAGGAATTAGCCAGGTTGTTGAAACAAGAGGAGAAGGTGATTCAGCCGCACGAGGAACCAGTCGAGGTTGTGAATCTGGGTACCGACGAGGTCCGGAAAGAAGTGAAAATTAGGGCTGCTTTGGAGGGAAGTGTCAAGAGCAGAATGGTAGCCTTGTTGAAAGAGTATGTCGACATCTTTGCCTGGTCTTATCAAGATATGCCAGGGTTGGATACTGATATTGTTGTGCACAAGCTACTGTTGAGAGCAGATTGTCCTCCAGTGAAGCAGAAGTTGCGCAGAACTCGACCTGAGATGGCCATGAAAATCAAAGAGGAGGTTCAGAAGCAGTGGGATGCTGGTTTCCTAACTGTCACTAATTATCTGCCTTGGGTCGCGAACATTGTGCCGGTCCCGAAGAAAGATGGGAAGGTGAGAATGTGTGTGGACTACCGGGATTTGAACAGAGCTAGCCCGAAGGATGATTTCCCATTACCTCACATTGATGTGTTGGTAGATAATACAGCTCAGTTCTCGGTGTTTTCCTTCATGGATGGTTTCTCTGGCTATAATCAAATCAAAATGTCGCCAGATGATATGGAGAAAACAACGTTCATCACACCGTGGGGCACTTTCTATTATAAGGTGATGCCATTTGGTCTCAAGAACGCCGGTGCTACTTATCAGAGGGCCATGGTGACTTTGTTTCATGATATGATTCATCATGAAATTGAATGCTATGTTGATGACATGATAGCAAAGTCCTGCCATGGTAAATTACTGGGGTTTATAGTAAGCGAAAGGGGAATCGAGGTTGATCCTGCTAAAGTAAAAGCAATAAGAGAAATGCCTGAACCGAGAACAGAGAAAGAGGTTCGTGGTTTCTTAGGTAGATTGAACTACATTTCACGGTTCATATCTCATCTAACAGCCACGTGTGAACCAATATTCAAGTTATTGAGAAAAGATCAAACGGTCAGGTGGAATAATGATTTCCAAGCGGCATTTGAAAAGATAAAAGAGTATTTGCAGGAGCCTCCGATTCTGATGCCTCCTGTGGAGGCACGACCGTTAATCCTGTACTTGACGGTCCTCGAAGGGTCTATGGGGTGTGTACTGGGGCAGCATGACGAGTCTGGTCAAAAAGAGCATGCCATATACTACCTTAGCAAAAAGTTTACCGACTGTGAAACGAGATATTCACTGCTCGAGAAAACTTGCTGTGCTTTGGTCTGGGCTGCTCGCCGACTGAGACAGTATATGCTGGCTCATACCACTTTATTGATTTCCAAGATGGATCCAATCAAGTATATTTTTGAGAAGCCAGCATTGACCGGACGGGTTGCGAGGTGGCAAATGATTTTGACTGAATATGATATACAATATACTTCTCAGAAAGCAATCAAGGGGAGTGTATTGTCTGATTACCTCGCCCAGCAACCCATTGAGGATTATCAACCGATGAAGTTTGAATTCCCTGATGAGGACATCATGTTTCTCAAATTGAAAGATTGCGAGGAACCAATCCCGGAGGAGGGGCCTGACCCTGAATCCGAATGGATTCTGATGTTTGATGGGACCGTTAACGTGAATGGTAGCGGTGTTGGTGTTGTTTTGGTTACGCCGAAAGGATCCCACATTCCTTTTGCTGCCCGGCTAACATTTGAATGTACCAACAACGTGGCTGAATACGAAGCTTGTATCTTGGGGATTGAAGAGGCGATTGATTTGAGGATCAAGAACCTTGTTATATATGGAGATTCAGCTTTGGTTGTGAATCAGGTTAACGGAAAATGGTATACGCATCAGTCTCATTTAGTTCCATACCGGGATTATACGAGGAGATTGTTGACGTTTTTCACCAAGGTGGTATTGCATCATGTGCCTAGAGAAGAGAATCCTTTGGCGGATGCTTTGGCTACTCTGGCCGCTTTGATTAAGGTGCAGTGGTGGAATCAGTTCCCCAGTGTTGAGGTGGGACGTCTGGATAGACCGGCTTATGTGTTTGCTGTTGATACAGCGCTTGATGATGAGAAGCCGTGGTATTACGATATCAAGCGCTATCTGGAGACCCACGAGTATCCTGAGGGAGCATCCAAGAAGGACCGGAAGACTCTGCGGAGGTTGGCCATGGTGTTCTATCTGAATAAAGATGGGGTTTTGTACAAGAGAAATTTCGATTGGGTCTTGCTCAGATGTGTTGATGATAAAGAGGCAAGCGAGTTGATGAAAGAGGTTCACGAGGGGTCGTTCGGTACCCATGCCAGTGGGAATGCAATGGTGAAGAAGCTGCTGAGGGCAGGTTATTATTGGATGACAATGGAGGCTCAATGTTTCAGTTTTATGCGGAAGTGTCATAAATGCCAGATTTATGCTGACAAGGTGCACGTGCCTCCAAATCCGTTGAGTTTGATGTCGTCCCCGTGGCCGTTTGCTATGTGGGGCATCAATATGATTGGAAAGATTGAGCCTACGACTTCGAATGGGCACCGGTTCATATTAGTGGCTATTGATTACTTCACCAAGTGGGTGGAAGCAGCCTCTTATGCAAATGTGACGAAGCAGGTCGTTGCCAGATTTCTCAAGAGAGACATCATTTGCCGATATGGGGTTCCTGAAAGAATCATTACTGATAATGGTTCTAATTTGAACAATAAGATGATGGCCGAATTGTGCCGGGAATTTAAGATTGAGCATCACAATTCTTCTCCTTATCGTCCGAAGATGAATGGGGCGGTCGAGGCAGCCAATAAGAATATAAAGAAGATTGTGCAGAAAATGGTCGTGACATATAAGGATTGGCACGAGATGTTGCCGTTTGCATTGCATGGGTATCGAACTTCGGTGCGTACGTCTACTGGGGCAACGCCTTTCTCACTCGTGTATGGGATGGAAGCGGTGCTACCAGTTGAGGTTCAAGTTCCCTCGCTGAGAGTCCTGATGGACGTGAAATTACAAGAGGCTGAATGGGTAAGAACTCGGTATGAAGAGTTGAGCCTGATTGAGGAAAAGAGGTTGGCGGCCATCTGTCATGGGCAGTTGTATCAGCAGTGGATGAAGCGTGCTTTTGACCGAAAGGTGCGACCTCGTGTGTATCACGTAGGCGATATGGTATTGAAAAGGATCCTTCCTCCTCAAAACGATCGAAGGGGCAAATGGACACCCAATTATGAAGGTCCATTCGTGGTCAAGAAGGTTTTCTCTAGCGGAGCCTTGTTGTTGACGACCATGGATGGTGAGGATTTTCCATCCCCTGTGAATGCGGACGCAGTTAAAAAAATACTTCGTATAAAGAGACCCGCTGGACGAAAAGAATAAAATAGTCCAGGCAAAAATGGGCATCCCGGCGAACCGAAAAATGAATGAAAAGGTTCGGGCAAAAATTAGGGATAAAAAGAAAAAAACTGTACACCCGACAAGTCGAAAACCCCATAAGGGCGGCTTGGGCAAAAAAGGGTATCCCGGTGGTCTGAAAACCCGAAAGGGCGGTCCAGGCAAAAGAGGGATTGAAACGAACAACTGCGTCTAGCATGATCGTTTGCGCTTTGGATAAGGCACATGGATAATCCCTGGCAGGGATTGGTCGGAAGCGTCTTGTTCAGAAGGCGAAAAGTGCGGAGAGTCTGAGGACATATGGGGTGTAACCGAGTTGAAACTCGATGAGATCGCGGTTTCACATTGCCATTAGGATAAATTTTCCTTTTGTGCGTGTAGCGGTGTATTCGTCGCTATATGATTTATTGATTAAACCATAAGCAAAGTATACAATGAATCGAGTCGCCACCGCACTTTTATTTATCCTAAGGACTGGTTAAAAAGCGAACAAAAACCTAAGAAGTTTTACACGTAGAAAACCAATGAAAAAGATCAGAGAATCTGGGTAAGGGGTAAATTACGCAATGGGAAGGTGTTAGGCACCCATCACGTCCTAGGTACTCCTAGGGAGCCCTTTTCACACTTGTTGTATAAAAATGTTTATTTGTTTTGACATATTGTGCAAACATGAATGGGAAGATGAGAAAAGAATGCACAAGTTAGTTATTTTTGTGTTCGAACGGATGAACCCGTTGCCTACGTACCTTCCATCAAAGGTAAGGATTAAAACGCCGTAGTTCGGCTAAAAGATTTCCAAAAATCAGTGAGTTCAATTTTAAACACAAGCACTAAGGCTTTTCATTACCAATGGGAGAAAACTCAATCAACATCAACAATCCACCATGCGAGGACGGCTTCAACATACTAATGAGGGGTTAACCCTATAATAAGTATGGAAGACTTACAATCAACTCACTAAGGATAAGGTAAGATTTACATCAACCACTATGGTAATTAAAACCTACGGCTAATGTATGAAAACATATTAACAATGGACAAAGCCACAAAACAATTGAATGTGTGAAGTTAATTGATTATGATTATTCATAAAATATGGTCAAGGTATGGTTAAGATTGTTTCAAAGAAGTGTTATGAAATGGAGTTTGAAAAGTCAAGGACTTAAGGTCCAAGTTTCTAATTTGAAAAGGTATGAGAATGTTTGCATAACAAGTCAAAGTTTTTGAAAGCAAAGTGTGAAAAAGTTTTAGGACAAGGAGGGTATGGATGATGGAATGTAAAACTTCTTAAAAAGGTTCACCTCTTGAAATCATATAGAAGATGATTCAAGTGTGTCCTTAGGAATGAGGCAACAAAGCAAGTAAGCAAAGAAGCGAGGTGATACCGGATGCCATCAATGGTCTTATACCAATCTCACAAACAAAAGCGGATATCGGATACCAATAAATGGGTTTACACCAATCTCCTAAAACAAAACAATGATACCGGATGCCATCAATGGTCTTATACCAATCTCACAAAGGAAAAGCGGATATCGGATACCAATAAATGGGTTTACACCAATCTCCTAAGGTAAAACAAAACTTGGATGTCGGATGCCAATCTATCTGGGCTTATACCAATCTCACAAAGGAAAAGCGGATATCGGATACCAATAAATGGGTTTACACCAATCTCCTAAGGTAAAACAAAACTTGGATGTCGGATGACAATCTATCTGGGCTTATACCAACCTCCAAAGGATGATCATAGGAATACAAATGCCAACAACATGGACTTATAATTGCATCCTCACACACAACAAACAAACAATGCACTAAGCAATGGACATGAGTGACCAAGTGAAATGGTCTTACACTCTATCCCTTCCAAATCATAGGAACAATGGCCAAAGGACATGGTCTTACAATTGTCCTCAATGGGTAAACTCAAACATGGATCACAAAGATATGCAATGATGATCATGCAATAATGAACAATCAATGATGATAAGTGCACAAAGGCAAGCATGCAAACATGTACAAATGCAACAAGCAATCAATCAACAAAGTCATTTAGCACTCACTATAACCAAACAAATAGGCTCAATCAAAGGGTTAGACTTAAAAGTCCACTGGAATAGGGTGAATGGTGCTCTTAACCTTGACATTGAGAGCCAAGGTGAAGCAGATGAAAGGATATGAGGGGTGTGCCTCATCACTCTTATCCCTGGTCAGGGAGAGCATTGAATATCAGAAGGTGGGGGAGTTCAGAAAGATGGAACTCTCTCCCCAAAGTATAGACTCTATGATCTTGGGTTTTACTCAACATGCATCAAACACAAGTAGTGTGAGCAATGTGAGTGACTCACAGAATAGTAGGAGATAGGCTACATATCTCTTTTGTCTACCAATTGCCTTATTAAAAAGGACTTCACCTGCTTGGGGACAAAATTTAAACAATCACAAACATTGCCTCTTAAGGAGGACTTCAGACAGTTGCCTGGCTAAATAACAAGCCAGGTCTTCCAGACTACATGGAGACAAGAGAGTCTACCTCAATGCTTAAGCAAAGCAAAGCAATAGCTAGTTCTCAAGGAACTAAAGCGACTATGGTACCTGAAATCAATCAAATATAATCAGTATCCCAATCACAAAACCAAAACAGACAAATTATGAACCAACAGACAACACAATCAATCATGTGTGCAAAGCACAAACTCAAATGAAATGAGTTAGCATCCTATAAAATGAAACAAGTTAGTTTATCACAATCAAATAAATCAACATCAATCAACTTGAATTAAATTCCTTAAAGCATTTGCTTCTTTAACCTGAAAAAAACAACTCAAATGTGAGAAGTAAGACCACTAGGACAAGCCTAGGGTCAAAAGGAGGTGAAAAATTCAAAACAGCAAGTGAAAATTGATCAAAATCAAGATTTAACAAACAAGAATAAATTCCAGTTGGTCCCATATCCAAAACATTCACTAATTGCATTTTATACACATAACATGTCAAACTATGCATTTTGAGAACTCAATGGTGTAAACAGAACGATCACAATCAAACCAATACCAAAATAGCTCAATAAATTCCAGAAAAATTCCAGCTTAAACAGAACACATTCAATGAGCTACATATCAAATTTCATGGCATTTGGGTAATGGGAACCAAGTCAATGAAAATCAACAAGTCCAAGCATATAGAAACAAGCTCATACATGGTATCAAATTGAGCATCAACTTCAACCAAGTGTAAAATAGAAATGACATAAGATAAATGAGTCACTCCAAAGCCAAAATTGAATTAAACATGTTAAGGATCAATCCACAAAATTTCAGCTTCATATGATAAGGTATGAGAATTTTACAAGCTATGTAAGTTGATCACTCAAGAAAAGTTCACAAAATGGTAAACAACAAACAAAAATATTAATCAAATAGGAAATTGATCAACAAATCCTACAAAAAATCATGGTTAAACTAGACTCATAGATGTAATAACATGCAAAAGTCCAGGGCAAATGGCATTCAATAAGCATGGAAACAAAATTCATGAAGTTGGCATAACATAGTGTGACACACATTGTCACACTCAAAAAGATCACATCATATCTCTCTAACCAGGAACTCAAAAATAGCAAACTATACATCAAAATCACCAGGAAAGAGTCAAGATCATGCCTATAAAATTTCATGCATTTTGGAACAAGCATCATTATTTTATGAATGAAATGGCAAAACATACATCAAAAGCATACATGTCCAAAGTCATTAGGCAAAGTTTAAAATCAGCCAGGCACAACATTGATTATCATACCTAAAAAAAACTAGAGAAAATTTGGAAATCAACACAAAAATCCTCACTCAAATTGGATAAACCATGAATTAATTATGATTTTTAGAAGTTTAATCAAGAAATGAAATAATTATTTAACATTTAAAATGAATTAACATGCGCCAGTGGCATTTTTGTAAATATGCCAAGCCAGGGGCGAAACGCCCCGTTTCATTAAAAACGGTGGCAGCGTGTTATTGGCCAATACACGCGGGAAACACAATTTTAAACGCAAGGCCAGGCATAACAGATCAAATCGCGTTTTGGAAAAGAAATTGGACGCGTTCTTCATGTTCTTGGTTGTTCATCATCAACATTCACAAAACTCCATGGAAATGCACAAACCATATATGGATGGAATCAGCATGCAACGTACATCACTAATATCAACTCAATTTCATCTAACATTCAACATAGAAAAAGATTCGATCCAAGAAAGTTTTGCATCTAAATGTTCAGATCCAGATTTCTCCTTCGATACTTAACGAAAATCTACGATCTAAGTTGCAGTGTAACCTACGTTGTACGCTCTACAAAAGCCATATCGCAATTTTAAGCATGGTGAGAATCGAGATCTGACCTTAGTGATGGCAGCTGTTGGATTTCGCGCGAATTTCACTTGAACAGGTTGAAACAGATGATGATTGATGATGCAGGAGATGTATGGAAGTGAAGATTCAGCTCAGAAATGATTGAGGAAGAAGAAATATCAAAATGCCATTGATGCTTCAAGGTTGCAACAGTTCCAATTAGGCACGATTTTTCCACAATTGCCACGAACAGTTCCTCTACATCACCTGCAAATGATGATTCACAAAAGAAATCGCACAAACAATGATGAATTCTTGATGAATGAATGAAAAAAGTGTGAAGAGAAAAATGTGAAAATTGAGAGAATTGGTGAATTTTTGGATTTGATCTGAAATTGTGATTGTGGATCCTGAACTTTCTGTTATGATTAAGCCTTTATAGTACCCCTTAATCCATGCCTTAATCATGTTTAGCTCAATTTGGAGTGATTAGCAAAATTTTCATGTTATGCACTTTGGCCAAATTACCCTTTCTCATTTAGAACCAATGGAATAGTGAATTTCTTCTTGCAGCAAGTCACAAATTGCATTTGGAAGTCAACTGAATTGGTTTGGAATGGAAATTCTTTGTATTTTGAAATTTGACTTTTCTTCCCACCAAAAATTAAATGGTTCACTTGTAAAATGACCTTTTTATGTGAAGGTTTTTGATGAAATGTGATGATAGACTTGGATAGTACACATTAAATGTGGTTTGCTCAAAAAAGAATCAACCAATTTGGCCTTTCCATTCAAAAGTTATGGCACTTTGAATTTCAACTTTTTCTGAAAATGATTTGATCATAACTTGCCAACCACACATGGGAAATGAGTGTTCTTGGACTTTTTGGAAAGGTAAGATCAAGATCTTCAACTTTCATGTTGGACAAATTTTGATTTGAAGCTTGGTTCATGATGTAATTTTGAGGAGAATGACTTTCCATTTTTGGCAGCTGAAAATTACAGGTCATTTCTATTTTGGGAAACTTTTTGTCTGACCTCAAATCCTTCACTGTGGATGTTTGGAATGTTAATTGAAGCTTGTATAGACATGAATGAGACCTTTCCAACCATCTCACACCTTCCAATTCCTGATTAAATGCACAGTTGACCACAGTTGACTTTGCTAGGGTTTTGGTTGACTGAGCCAAGTTCTGATGAATTTCAGGCCTTTTTCTCTTGAGATCATGATACCAAATGATGTCACAACTCATATGAACCTCTTATGAATGATCATGGTGCCCAAATTCTTCAAGAATGGTCACCATCCATTGCCCAATGGCTTGCTTGACTGATTGACTGATGATTGCTTCAGCTGCAAGTAACATGGTTAGATGACAATATTTTTGTACTTTTGGTTAGTAAACAAATGAAAAGCAATGATATACAAATGCAAGACATGCTTGGTGATCAAAACCCACACTCAGAAGATACCCACCCACTAGGAGGGAAACAAAGGTGCACAAATGATCCTTGAGGCAATGATATGATATGGTATGATGCCTTGAGGCCATGAGGGATCTTAGGGCAAAAATTGGGGTCTTACAGTGCGCAATTACCTCTTTTCAGGGATTGCTTCCTTTGTATTGCTCGGTTATGAGCCACACTTTTTCAATCAATAAAATGCATATTCAGTCAAATGATTTTGTTTTTGTTTTCATTATCGCTTTGATTGCAAAAACATCCGTTTATTTTGATAAAGAATCTTTGCATTTTAAAACATACAGGTCCCTTCTAATGCATGTTCATAAGATTGAAAACCTGAAATCTTATTCGGAAGGTTGAGTGACTCAAGTGTTGAAATCTTGGCATACCTGGGGCACGTTTTTGTCTAACGATCTCTGTTGCAGGTGCTGTTAGATATTTTCACTCACTTGCAGGTTGTGATGTGAAGCTTTTGACAAAAGATCCTCGTGGAGTCCAATTAGGGACGAATGAATGGAGGAATGGTGAAAAGACGACGAAAAACGTACGACGATCCTTGAAAATTAATCAAGAAGACTCTTCAAAGTCTGAGGACTGGAAAGTTTGTATAAATCCAAGGAGTTCGATCGCCGTCGAGTACGGAGGAGTCGGGAATACAAGGTGATGAATCAGAAAAGTCCAGACGAGTCTGGGAGCTCTCAAAAGTGGAAAGCTGACACTGAATTTAGATGTTGAAAACCAGGGTTCGACGAGTCAACGGGTGTTCTGCGCCAGAATTTCCTTGTTCCCCAAGCAGTGGCGGAGTTGTTATCTCCCCAGCGGATTCAAGGTCTGTGACTTCCCTAGCAGGGTCGGGATGGTTATCTCCCCAGCAGATTTTAGATCGTTGGTTCCTCAGCAGCCAGGCCTGAAGGTTGCTATTTCCCTAGCAGAGGCGTCCGTTGCTGGCTTTTTCCCCCCAACAAGTCAAAGAATATTGTTTCCCCACAGAGTGCGTTGGTGGTTTGTTCCCCAGCGAAGTCCCCAAGTGGATCGGGTTCCGTGGAGTTCATCCCTGGTAAGGGTGGCCTATTTCCCAGCAGCAGTGCTATTCCCCAGCAGGGTGGAGGTTGGAACGTTAGTGGGTTCCTCAGCAGAGTGCCTCGAGCTCCCCAGAAGAGTCCCTTGAGGGGGATATTTTTTATGCATTCATCATGTAGATAAGCATAGCATATTGCATAGCTAAATGCGTAGCATTTCCATGATTATGGAGCATTACGTTTAAAAATTATCATGCATCAGCATTGCAAGCATAGGCTAGTCTCAAGCCGTGGTTACTGTTTGAGAGGTGGTTTCGTCGGATGGTGAAGATGTTACTCCGAGGAGTTTGGCATCGTGATGTTGAATCAACAGTATTCCCCAGTAGTGCGATATTGGAGGAAGGGTTTCTGTCGTACGGAGATGGAAATGCTAATCAAAGAAGTTTCGGGGTCCAAAAAGAAAAAGTAAAGAGAAAGGGATGATCCCCAACTAAGCGCAAAGTGTTCGTTGGCTAGGGTTGAATAGAGGATCGCAGGCTCATGGCTTGTTATCCCCAGCTTGGGTCGTTGGCACGCGTGCCGCCTCGTTTATCACTATTCATTATTTCTGCCGATGCTGACAGGCATGACGAGTTTTCCGGTGTTCAGACCGAGGTGGGCCCTCAGGCCAGTTTCCGATTTTCAGATCGAAGAAGTTTCCGACGATCAGGTCGAAGAACTTGTGGGTATTCAGATCAGTTTCCGATTTTCAGATCGAAGAAGTTTCCGACGATCAGGTCGAAGAACTTGTGGGTATTCAGACCAGTTTCCGATTTTCAGATCGAAGAAGTTTCTGACGATCAGGTTGAAGTACTTGTGGCACTCAGGCCAGTTTCTGATTTTCAGATCGAAGAAGTTTCCGACGTTCAGGTCGAAGAACTTGTGGCACTCAGGCCAGTTTCCGATTTTCAGATCGAAGGAGTTTCCGGTGTTCAGGCCGAGGTGGGTATTCAGACCAGTTTCTGATTTTCAGATCGAAGAAGCTTCCGAAGTTCAGATCGATGCAGCTTGCGGCACTCAGGCCAGCTTTCCGGTATTCAGACCGAAGTGGCGTTCAGGCCAGTTGTTGGGCATTCAGGCCAATCTCTAGGTGTTCAGACCGATATCAGTATACTCATACTATGATGTTCAGTAGTCAGACTGATGAGTTGCATTCAGGCCATGGTTATTCCCGTGTTACCATTTATTTTGGTAACCAAGTCAACATGTTGTTTCGGTGTTCAGGCCGACTTTCTCTGTACCAGACGGATTCTTCTTTTGAGATTGCGTCTTCGCCGATTCTGACAGGCCTTGTTAATTATTTTCCCATCAGAGTGCAAATTGTTCGTCTTTTCTTGGTATTCAATCACTCTTCACCCTCATCATCTGAAAGTCGAGGCTATTCATATCGACAGGTTCACAGTGGATTGAATAGGGGCAGTTGTAACACCTCAAAATTTGCCCTCCTCTCTTGGGACTAGCTTAGCATATTGCATTTTATTTTGTAGGACATTAGGCATTACATCTTTGCATATCATGTGGAAACAATAAGCAAGTCATCCTCCTAGGTCTTTCTCAGAAGATAGAGGGGTTAATAGATGCAAGCTTGAGGGTCTCATAAATTGATCATTAGCCATCTGAGGGTTGCTCTTCAATTAGGGTTTTTGGTTCCTCAAGGAGGTTGGGTATTATCTTGGTTGAAATGGAACATCACCATCATCATGGTCTTATCATCACCAAGGGGCTCATTGTTCATGATCAAGTTCCTTGGGATTAGGGTTTTGACCTCTGGTCAACCCTAATCAGTTGCATTATGCCAATCAGGGATTTTCAAGGAGATGAGGTCTTTAATGAGATGGAGATCATCATATGATTTTGTTGATCTTGTATAAGCTAGGGTTTCATGTTGGAGCCATTTCATCAAGTGGTTGAGATTCAAAATCATCTGTGCATGGCCAAGTCATCTATCAATCACAAAAGTCAACTGCCAAGTCAACTGTGGAAATGGAGGTGGGAAGTGATTAGAAATACTTCATTCATGTTCAAACAAGTATCATTTGACATTTCAAACATCAACATTGAAGAATTTAAAGTCAGGACAGAACTTTCCAAAAAAGAGAAAGTGACTTGTAATTCAAATTTGCCAAAAATGGAAAGGTTTTCAACTCAAGATTACATCTTCAAGAAAGCTTCAAATGAAATTTTGTTGAACATGAAAGTTGTAGATATTTCTCTCCCATTTCCAAAAAGTCCAAGATCATCAATTTCTCATGTGTGGTTAAGGAGATATGATCAAATCTTGACAAAGTGTACATGGAGCTTCAAATAAGCATAACTTTCAAACCGAAACCCCAAATTGGATGGCTCTTTTGGCATTGTTCTTATTTTGATCTCTAGTTTCCAAATCTTGAATTACATGACATGAATTATCATCATATGAGCATTTGCCATTTCACTTGTTTTTTGGAGGGAAAAATTGAAGTTTAAAATTGGTGCATTATTTGAACATTCTATCACTACCATTGGCTCCAAAATGAAATTTGAAGTGAATTTGAAAGCAAACTCGTGTACTGTTCACCATGCATATCATGCATAAGGGTGAAAAGCTCAATTTGCCAAAACACTCCATAACTCATCAATTTCATTAGCATTTGGTTTAAGCTTAATTAAACATGATTAGGAGGAGGTATATAAGCATAACCATAACTGTTTTCAGCATTAGTTTCTCATAATTTCAGATCTAGATCTCAATTTCTCAAAATTCTCTCTCAAAAATTTCTTCAAATTTCTTCAAACAACATCCATTTCTCTTGCTTGATTCATCATCCTGAAGTATTATCAAGGAGATTTGCACGTGGAATTGAAGAAAACAGTGCAAGGTTGAAGCATACATCAAGATTGAGCAACAATGGTGAATCAAGGTTCTGGCCAAATCATGCACAATTAATCCTCAATTTCTCTTCCAATCACTTGCACAAGTATTATAGAGGAGCATTGGAGCCATTACAAAGCCTGAATCCCTCCAATTCCAGATCTGGTCTTCAAGAGGTCACCAATCGAATCTCTCATTTCTCAAAATTATTGTGCTATTGTTGTAGATCTTGTTGTTGTGGTTAATTTGAGCTTTGAACCATGAATTTCCATGCAATATTGAGTTAGATATGGATGATTAAAGTTTTGGTGATGAAACTTGTTTGCTTCGATTCATGCATGTTTGGTTGTTTATTGATGAAATAGCTATGGATTTGTGATGTATGTTGAAAGATCTACACAATGCCATGCTTGATTTTAAGTTCTGGAGAAATTGTTCTTGGTGCTCTTGAATGTTTCACTGTTCATGTGCGTGTGTTGAAGAAGATGAAATGCAGGTCTAAGGCCACGGTTTTGGATTCATGTTTACCACGGAAAAGCGTTCTCTTATGTTTGCTTAGGGTTTGCACGTGATTGGTGCATGCTGAAGCCCATGCGCGCTTCTGATTGGGCCAGCGATTAAATGGAACGGCAGCGTTTTGGCTGCTGGCGCCCTTTTTCAAATTTTTAAATTACTATTTCATTTAATTCATTTCCATTGTCACATTTTATTTCATTTCATTTTCAATCTTTAAAAAATCAAAACAAATTAAATATTGATCCAAAAATTGCCAGGTTTTTTGCATTGTGTTGCATTTTATGTCTATTATTTTTTGGTCATTTTTCCATAAATTGTGCATGGCTAGATTTTGTTTTGTGCTAGGACATTTGAACATGTATGCATTCTTGACCTTACCATGCTATATCATTTGTGAAATGCTCATTTTTAATCCAATGCTTCTGAAATTTTATATGTTGAAACTAGACTCATGGCTTGAAATTATGGTGTTGATTTGGTATTTTTATCATGTATCATTTCTGTTTTATGAATGTGCTAAGTTAGGTGTGACAATTTGGGTCACACCTTGTGATGTTCAACTTGATTGATGAGTTTTCCATGCCAAATGATATCCAATTGCCTTGATTTTTTGTATGATGCATTCTATATAGATGTTGTGATTGCTCATTATTTTTTGTGGAAATTTTGGGATCATTTCTGATTTAATTGAGTTTTTTCTTTCTGGATGGTCACATTTGAGCTTTTGAATTGCTTTGAACTTCATGTGATTGTGAAATGCTTGTTCTTTATCCAATGAATGTGAAATTTTGCACACTATTTTAGACATGTTGAATGCTATTTTGGATTTGGTTTGGGGTTTTTACCAATTACCATTTCTGTTTTATGCCTATGCTAATTTGGTGTGACAATTTGTGTCACACATGTGCTTGTTGTGCTTGTCTTGACTTATGCTATGTGATTGCCATGCCTAATGATGACCAATACCTCTAATTTTTTGTGTGATGATCATGTTGTATGTCCTGTTTACTCATGAATTTTGCCAAGATCATTTGAATCATTTTTGATTTAATGTGCATTTATTGCTTCTGATGTCACAATGTGGTCACAATTTGCATACCTTGCCATGTTTGATTCATGAAATGCTTTTGGTTAATGATATTGATATGGGACCTTTTGGAATGTGTTCTTGATTGAATGAGGATGATTCATGTTAAATTTCATGTTCTGTTTTGTATTTTTCTCCATCTTTGACCCTAGGCCTTGACCTAGTGGTTTGCGACTCACAATTGAGCTTTGATTTCAGGTTTACACATCCAAGTCCATAGTTGATGATGCTTCCTCACTTGAGCATTGATGTTTGCTCTAAATGTTAATTAACCTTGAGTTGTTTTGTAGGTTGATGCTGTTAGATGCCCAAAAGTGCTTAATTGAGCTATCATATGTGGGCATCTTTCACTCTATTTCCCTGCTAAAATTGTCAAAATCACCTTGGTTTTTGATGAAATGAATTACATTGATAAACAAGCTTGGTGCCTTTGATTTGTGTGTTATTGTGCAGAAAGAAGGCATGAAATAATTGAAATTGAAGACACAAGAAAGTTAGCAAAGGAACCAAAGCAAACAAGCATTCATCAGCCTGCTCGCTAGGCGGGGGCTGTGGCGAAGCACTAGTTCGCTAGGCGAGCGCCAAGCGAAAAGCTCCAGTAAATTGTCAATAAATTCGCCAGGCGAGCTGACAGCGAAGGTGGTAGCGAGTTCGTTCTGTTTTGGTGAAAAGCGCAGCCAGCACTCACTCGCTAGGCGAAGCTCTAGCGAGTCCCCAGCGAGCATTCCAGTAGCAAAACCTCTCAACCTCGCTGGGGCGAAGGTTGAAGCGTGTCCTTCGCTAGGCGAAGGTATGTTCGCTAGGCGAACATGACAGTTCAGCAGACCCTGTTTCTCTGGGCGCAGGTGCCTTATGTGCCCATATTAGACCCTCGCTAGGCGAGCCATTCTGCTCGCCTAGCGAGCATGACAGCCCAGCAGAGGTCTATAAGTAGCAGGTGCCACTTTTGAGCACCATACCTAGTTTTACCTCATTTTTTCCACTTTTGTACTTTTGTTAGATATTTTTACAGCATTGTTCTTGGGAGCTTTTATGCCCTAATTTTCATTTCTCTTCATCTTAGAACCATCTTCTACAAAAAGAAGGTGGATTCCCATCCAACTTCGATTATCCGACTTGGATGTTGATCAACCTTCTTTCCTTACTTGCCGACCAAGCTACCATGAAAATGAGTAGCTAAGTCATCCATTTGTCAAGGTTAGATGTAGGTGATTACTAGCTTTGTGTGTAAATGTAAGGATCCTCATATGTAAACTCTTTAATGGTAAATATATGATGAAAACTTTGTTTCTATTTAAAACTCTTTGTGTTGGTTTATGATCGAGAGATGTTTACCGACTCTTGACCTAGGTTTTCATCCAAACTTGTTTGTTAGCTAGAGATAGTAATGAATGATTTTGTTCACCATAAGGTTGAACAAAAAAGTTGTCATTTTGATAGATTGTGTTCGAGAGAAACAATGGATCAAAATGGCAAAACTCACAATGTGTGTTCGAGAGAAACATATTGAGAGGACTTTGTGAAATGATTTATCATCTAAAGGAGTTTATAAGATTGTTGACCGAGCAAATACATGCAAAGTGATCATTGAAACCTAACTTTGGCAATATTTCTCATTTATTCAAACCAAAACTTTTACCGCAATTTATTACTTTTTATGCAAGATAACTTGATTAAAACCAAAACCCTATTGTTACATTGAGCTAAGATTAATACAACCATCGAACGGCGGTGATATCTTACAATCCCTGTGGATACGATAACAAAAACCCGACACGAAATATACAATTTCAACAAAATGGCGCCGTTGCCGGGGATTGTAAATTGATATTGCGAGCATCGCAATGGTTGTTTAAGTTTTAGCTTGTGAATTTTTGACTTGTGCTTGTAATTTGTTTGGTTTAGTGTGCAGCTTACGTTTTATGTGAGGGAAAATCCCTGTGGACGAACTTCTTTTTGATCCTGAGATCGAGAGAACCGCAAGGAGGCTCAATAGCAAAACGAGACGTAGGAGGCAACAGGCTAGACAACGCCAAGAGCAAGGAGAAAGTTCTTCAACCACAAATCCACCACCATTCATACCAAACATGGAGCCACAACCACCACCATCTATTTCTACTCCATGCATCAATAGTCCAAGGAACACCGCTCAGTTTGCCAACCACACCGAAAGGCAAGCTGAGATGAAAACGGGAACTCTAAATCTATTATATGGAAGTCCATTCACCGGAATGGACCATGAAGACCCATTTGCTTTTCTCACAAAATTTTATGAGATAGCATTGGCTGCCGGAGTAGATCAGGCTCAGGAGCTTCCGTTGTTCAGACGATTATTTCCCCACGCTTTGCTTGGTAAAGCAAAGGATTGGTACCTAGATCAAACACCAGCCGTAATGACAGACTGGAACGTGTTAGAAGAGAAATTCATCGAAAGATTCTTCTCCCATAACCGGTTCATGGAATCCAAGACGGTCATCTCGGTGTTTTCACAAGGAACCAGTGAATCATTAAATGAAGCGTGGGAAAGATTCAAGTCCATGCTTCGGAAATGTAAAGGGCATGGATTTGATGAAATGACTCAAATCCACATCTTCAGAAATGGACTTCAACCAAACTGCAAAACGTTGTTGGATGCTACATCGGGTGGCTCTTTATTGTCAAAAAGTGCCGAAGAAGCCACGAACATTATAAATCGAATGGCTTTGAATGATCTTCAGAGTCAAAGTCGAGGAAATTCTTTGAAGAAGGCGGGAGTGCTTGAGCTAGGGACGAATGATGCCATCTGTCATACCCCAAAATTTGCCCATTAATATTTCAAGACATTTTGCAAGGCATTCCGACTCATATATAACACTGATCTTGAAGAAACAAAGGCCCAGCTCACAGATGGCCCAATCCAGAAAATGGCCCAAACTGGCCTGTTCGCTACGCGCTCGCCTAGCGAAGCTGACAGACAACAAAAATTTCGGGCTTCATTCTGAGCCAAAAAAAAAAAAAAAAAAAAAAAAAAAAAAAACGAGAAACGAAAAAAAAAGAAAAAAAAAAGAGAATTTTTTTTTTAATTAATTAATTAATTAATTAATTAAATAATTAAAATAAATAAATAAATAAAATATAACAAATTATTTTGGACTTGGGTCTCCCTCATTCCAAGCCCATTACCCACGAAATTAGTCTATAAATACTGAAGTTTCAGTAGGGGGAGTTAGAGACTTGGAGTTACACTGGGAGATTCACTGGAAAAAAAAAGGAGGAGGAGAACAGAGAAGAACGAATAGAAGTTTTGGCATAGGAACCCTGCCTACCCGGAGAATTCAGAGTAAAGAAACCCTGAAGGCAGCCCATCTGCACCGAAGCCATCGCCGTCCAATTCCCGCTGCCTAACTTATTCCGATACTACAAGTGGTCAATCCCTTCAACCTTGAATTGGCAAACAGGTTTGCGTATCTCTATTGTTTATACTTTCAATTGGCCATATCTACATATATAATGCATCATGATTAAATGTTGATATATAATTTGCTTTCGTATGGGAATTTAAATATGCCTGAATACCCTGAATGTTTGATCATGTTATTCCTGTGATAAAATGCCATAAAATTCAAAGTTCCTAACGTGGGGCTGTTTTCAAATTCAAAATCCGTGGCCGCTCGCTAGCACCTCGCTAGGCGAGCCTGGGGCGAGTATTCGCCTGGCCTTCGCTAGGCGAGGCAGAGGCGAACGAGACAGTAGCTGACTTTTCTATTCTGTTTTTTTTATGTTTTATCATAGCCATGCATTATTCATCCTATCCTATTTATTGTTGTGATATTTCTCCGGTGTAATCTTCGATTGCACCCTGATTTGGTGTTCTGACATGTTTCTTTTTTTGAGTTTTGTAAAGGTTCACATATCCCAGGAAAAGGTTATTGGCTAGGTATTCCACTTTATTTGTGGGATACCCTTGTGGAGTTTCACCCTAAATTAATTTTTAATGTATTAATTTCTAATGTATTAATTTTTTAATATATTATTTTTAATAATTTTAATGTGGAGTTTCATCCTAATTATATAATTAATTGTAAAACTTTGCCTTTGAATAAGTGATCTTGGACCTCTCTTTGTTGCCTTACGATTACGATATTACGGTCATGTCCCGCGAACGTGGGGATACCCTTAGCAAAGACCCTTCGGTTAAATCATCATAAAATAAATTATAGTCCCTCGGATGTTGCCTTCGAATATACAACTTTGTCCCTCGATGACCCTCCGATGTTGCCTACGGTTAAAAGATGATAGTCCCTTCGAATGCTAAGATATCCTCGTAACTGTTGCCTTCAATGACCTATCGATGACCCTACGATGACCCTTAAACATCCAAAGGATAAAACTACTTATTTCTCAATAATAAGGACAGTTTTACCCTCATAAGGATAGGAAATGCTCATAAAGACCTTGGGTCGGTATAACTCTTAATTGCTGGCTCACAACCTAAAACATTTTTTCACACCTCACACCTTTCAAAATACCTTCAGAAAATCACCACTTGGTATACATTCATACTAGAATCATTACCGAGTTATATTTTTCTAAACAATTTTCAAAACTAAACGAGATAATCACTTTGTATACATTCATACAAGAATCATTACAAAGTTAAATTCTCTTTTCAAAACAATTTTTCTAAACAATTCACAAACACTTTTTTTAGACAAAAATAATATAAGTGATCGAGCAATTAAGAGCCCATGGATAACCATGGATACAAAGGGTGCTAACACCTTCCCTTTGTATAATGTACCTCCCGAACCCAAAATCTAAATTAAGGTTTTTCCTGTTCTTTTCCACCTTTCCTTATTGGATAAAAGAAAAGTCGGTGGCGACTCTTGCTAACCGCGACATTGCGATTAAAACCACAAAAAAGTCCAGTTCACCGTATGACAGAACTGGCGACTCTGCTGGGGACCTTAAAAAGAGAGGTTACCTTAAAAACAAGATCACTTATTCAATTTGTCTGATTTATTTTTAAGGGATTGCTTGGGTATGTTATGCTTGAGTGAAAGATCCTACACCCGGATCTAGTGTACCTTAGGTAAGTAGCAAGAGATCATCGCGACTGTCCGGCGTATACTGGAATGGTCAAAATGATGGCTACGGTTAATGTGGCACTTTGGATGTCCTGATGTTCCTCATGTTAGTTGAGGAAATATTTGGCATTCGCGTGGTGTCATAAAAGCATTAACCAGACCTTTAGAACCCTAATTGACTCATCCTGGCCATTAGAAAGTAGTGAGATAACCGACTTCGGTTCCGACTGGAGTTGGTTGAGACTCGATACTACACTCTTTGAGATTGGACTTTAGGGAAGCTTCGGTCAACCACTTGGTGTTGCACTGAAGTGGACTTAAGGAAAGGTCAATGATTTGAGATCCTTCTAGAACCCGGTTACTATTCTAAGACAGGTTGAACCAACCAAACTTCAGTGGGGAGGGTATTTACCTATGGAACTCACGCAAGCCTTAAAACCTAGGAATGATTGTTGTGTGACTTGCTTGTGCTTGTTATTTATCTAACAACATAACATCATAACATCATAACATCATGGCATTGTACTAACCATTTCAAGGATTTAGGGATTTAACTCTGCTAAAAAAAAACAAAAACAAAAGCAAAAACAAAAGAGAAAGAAAAAAAAAAAGCTCTTTTTGTTAGTTTATGCAAAGTTAAATCCCGAAAGTCCTTGAAAACATTTCATACATTGCATTGCATCGCATAACAGGTATTCTAAAGGATCAGTGTTCTCACGATTTTCCTATCAAACAGATTCCAGCAGATTCAAACAGATTGAACAATGGCTCTCGAACAAACTGTCAAAGATCTCCAGGCCCAGAATGCTCAATTCCAGGAAATGATGCTGAGCTTATCTAAGGGGCAGGAAGAACTGAAGGCTCTTTTGATGGAGAAGAAGAAGGACCAGAAACCTGTGGGTTACATCAACCCGGGGAGAAGGCTTAAGGGACAGGTTACAGGAGTCAAGATTAGAATTCCGAAGGATTCAGAAGAAGAGACCGAGAATGATTCGGAAGATGAGAATCCTAATCTCGTCAATTCTGAGGACGACGATGAAGATTATGAACATGAACAGTACTCTCCGAAGGATGATAAGTACAAGTTGCTGGAAGAACGTATGCTAGCTATGGAGGGGCAGAAAGTGCCCGGTCTGGATTTCGAAAACTTGGGTCTGGTCTCTGATGTGGTCATTCCCCGCAAATTCAAGGTTCCCATTTTCACTAAGTATGATGGTGCCTCTTGTCCTCAGATGCATCTAAGGGCTTATGTGAGAAAGATTCAGCCGCACACTACTGATAAGAAACTGTGGATCCATTTCTTCCAAGAGAGTCTGTCTGGCACACAGTTAGAGTGGTATTATCAGCTTGAGAGCTCTAACATCCGCACATGGACTGATTTAGCAACAGCTTTCTACAAGCACTACCAGTATAATTCTGAGTTAGCGCCTACTCGGCTACAGCTACAAAATATGACTATGGGCTCTAAAGAAAGTTTCAAAGAATATGCTCAAAAGTGGAGAGATTTGGCTGGCAGAGTCAAACCCCCTATGACTGATCGAGAGTTAGTGGACATGTTCATGGGTACACTGACTGGCCCATTCTACAGCCATCTACTGGGAAGTTCCTCGTCAGGTTTCACTGAACTTATCTTGACAGGTGAACGGGTTGAAAGCGGCATTCGAAGTGGAAAGATACAGGCAGCTACTTCTGCAAGCACCAAAAAGTCCTATCAGGGAAAGAATGAATCAAATGCTGTGTACAGTGAGAGGAAGCATAACAAGAAGAATCGTGACCATACTGTTGGGGCAGTTACAATTGCCGCACCGCCATCTCAGAACTTCCAACACAGACAAGACAGGTCGAGAAGACAGTTTACCAAGATCAATATGACTTTAACCCAAGCACTGCAGAGTATGTTAAAGGCCAATTTGATTACCCTTAGAGGCCCTCCTGCAAATCCCAACACTACTTCTCCTCGTTATAATCCCAACGCCAGGTGTGCCTATCACTCCGATAGCCCCGGGCATGATACGAATGATTGCTGGTTATTGAAGAACAAGATTCAGGATATGATCGACGCTGGAGAAATTGAATTTGATCCTCCGGCGACCCCCAATGTCATCCAGCACCTATGCCTAATCATGACCAGAATGTTAATGTTGTGGACGACAATTCTCACGTTACTGACGTTGCTGATTTAGCATCTCCTCTCCTGATCGTTAAGAAGAATTTATTGCAAGCTGGTTTATTTCCAGGTTGTGCTGAAGATTGCGATCTCTGTGTACTCCGACCCAATGATTGTTTGAAGTTGAAGAACGGCATTCAACGGCTGATGGATGATCGTACAATTCTATTTGAAAGGGTTCCTAAGGTGGACAACTCTATTGAAGAGGTATCTGTGATTGCTAGGTCCAAAGCTTCAGTGAAGATTACCGCTACTAGAGTGCCTATGAAGATTACCGTTGAGCCCAAAGTGGCTCCCCTGATTATTACCGCACCTGGCCCCGTGCCATATTCCTCCAGCAAAGCTATTCCGTGGAACTATGGAGGCGACGTTTACATCCATGGCATAAAGCAAGTTGGTAGTTCTGCTAATCCTAATGATATTGTGGGGACTAGTAAAGTTACTCGAAGTGGAAGGATCTACTCCCCAGAAATCTCACCTCCCGCTCCCGAAATTCGAGGAAAAAGACCAGTCAATCCTCCTCAGTCAGAGACATCGGTCGAAGTTACTTCTGAAGATGTTGCCAAACAGGAAATGGAAGAGATGCTGAAAATCATCCGTAAGAGCGATTTTGATGTAGTGGAACAATTGGGGCATACTCCGTCTAAAATCTCAATGTTGTCCTTGTTATTATCCTCTGAATCCCATGCCAATGCATTGATGAAATTCTTGAAGACCGCTCATGTGCCTCAAGAAACATCCGTCGATCAATTCGAACATTATGTTGCTAATTTGACTGTTGACAATGGCCTAGGCTTTTCCGATGCTGACCTGACGCCAGCAGGAAAGAATCACAATAAAGCTCTGCATATCTCCATCGAGTGTGAGGGGATCACCCTGGCTCACGTGTTGATCGACAACGGCTCTTCCTTGAATGTGCTCCCGAAAGCTGTACTCGATAAATTTGACTACAAAGGCATTGAACTGAAACCTAGTGATGTTGTGGTGCGTGCTTACGATGGTGCGAAGAGTGTTGTCTATGGTGAAGTGGTTCTCCCTATCAAGATAGGACCTCAAGTCTTCAACACTACCTTTCACGTGATGGACATTCGTCCCGCCTACTCCTGCTTGTTGGGGCGCCCTTGGATCCATGGGGCAGGTGCGGTAGCTTCGTCGCTTCATCAAAAGCTGAAGTATCCAATAGCAGGCATGGTTGTCACTGTATGTGGAGAAGAAGAGTATATTGTCAGTAGTGTGCAAGCCTTCAAATACGTCGAGATGGATGGTGAATTCTTTGAGACTCCTTCTCAGTCATTTGAAGTGGTTCCTCCACCCAGTCCTGTCCTTAAGCCAACTCCCCTTGTGCCCAAGGTTGTTCGTGCTCCCCCTGTCATGATCTCTCTGAAAGATGCTCAAGCCGCGATTGAAAATGGTGATCGTGCTGGTTGGGGTCAACTGATCAATGTACCGTACAAGTCTGATAAAGCTGGCCTGGGGTTTAACTCTGGAAAGATAGTCAAAAATCAGATTAATGCTATGGAAGATGCTGATAGTGATTGCGACTTAGATAGCTGGATTTTCCCAACAATTGGTGACGGACTCAACAATTGGAAGACTGAAGACATTATCCCGATTTCCTTTAGTCAGGAGTAATTGTTATTGTTTATTCTAGAATTGCAAATTTTAATTTTCTTTTACAATCAAACTTCTTAAAGCATTGTGTCTATGCCCGAGGCACAATGGCTAATTTGTTAGGGGTTTGTCATTTTCATAAGCATATTCATATTCAATAGATCAATGGACTTTTTGCATTCAAATATTGCGCTCTTTATCTTTCCTGTCATTTTTCAAACAAGCTATGTTTCTTGCACACACTCACGTAACAATTTGCCGATCCATATCCACTCTGGATCCTGTTGGTAATGACTCTGCTACTGTTCATTATGACTTTGAAAATCCGATCTACCAAGCCGAGGATGGAAGCGAGGAAGATTGTGAAGTCCCTGGAGAACTTGCCCGACTACTGCGAGAAGAAAAGACTATACAGCCGCATGAGGAATCAATTGAAATTGTAAATCTGGGTACTGAAATAAACAAGAAAGAAGTCAGAGGTTTTTGGGGCACTCGAATTACATTGCCCGATTCATTCCACACTTGACTGCTACCTGCAAACCCATCTTCAAATTACTGAGACAAAATCAAGAGATGGTATGGAATGATGAATGCCAAGAAGCTTATGACAAAATCAGGAAATATCGCCAAGAACCTCCAGTTCCGATGCCACCAGTTGAAGGAAGACCTTTAATTACGTATTTGACCGTGGTAGAAAATTCAATGAGGTGTGTTGGGGCAACATGACGAGTCTGGTCGAAAAGAGCATGCCATATACTGCCTTAGCAAAAGGTACCGACTGTGAAACAAGATACTCACAGCCCGAGAAGGCTTGCTGTGCTTTGGCCTGGGCTGCTCGCCGACTAAGACAGTATATGTTGAATCATCACCACCTTATTGACTTCTAAGATGGATTCTATCAAATACCTATTTGAGAAACCTGCTGTCTCCTGAAAGAGTTATCACTGACAATGGTACTAATTTGAACAACAAGATGATTACTGAACTCTGCACGCAGTTCAAAATAAAACACCATAACTCTTCTCCGTACCGGCCAAAGATGAACGGCGCCGTGGGGACTGCTAACAATATCAAGAAGGTCATGCAAGAAATGACAGTAACATACAAAGAATGGCATGAGATGTTACCCTTTACTCTTTACGGTTATCGCACTTCAGTGCGCACTACGACAGGGGCAACTCCGTTCTCTTTAGTCTATGGAATGGAAGCCATCTTACTAGTGGAAGTTCAGATTCCCTCTCTAAGAATCATGAAAGAGGCGGGCTTAGATGAAGATGAATGGATTCAG
This sequence comes from Lathyrus oleraceus, assembly GCF_024323335.1. Taxonomy (NCBI): domain Eukaryota; kingdom Viridiplantae; phylum Streptophyta; class Magnoliopsida; order Fabales; family Fabaceae; genus Lathyrus; species Lathyrus oleraceus. The sequence continues at coordinate 359,348,961 of NC_066584.1, forward strand.
ACTCGACTCGATCAGATAAATCTGATTGATGAGAAGAGACTTGCGGCTGTTTGTCATGGGCAGATATATCAGAAATGCATGACCCAGGCATTTAACAAAGAGTTAAGAGACAGGTGTACCAACTTGGCGACTTGGTGATCAAGCGTATCATTCTACCACAAGGTGATCCCAGAGGCAAATGGACTCCCACATACGAAGGGCCATTTGTGGTTAAGAAGGTATTCTCTGGTGAAGCCATGATACTCGCTACTATGGATGGCGAAGACTTCCCACATCCCGTGAACGCGGACATAGTTAAAAAATACTACGCATAAAAGAGACCCGCTAGATCGACGTATCTAGGCAAAAGTAAGGGCATCCCGGCGAACCAAAAGGGTTCGGGCAAAAATTAGGGATATATAAAAAAAATGTACACCCGGCAAGTCGAAAACCTGAAAAGGCGGCTTGGGCAAAAAAGGGTATCCTGGTGGACTGAAAACCTGAAAAGGCGGTCCAGGCAAAAATTAGGGATTAAAACGTATGACTATGTCCCGTTCTCAGTCAACTTTCATCCAAGTTCGAGGGACTGACCAAGCCAATCACTTCTATCCGACAGCAAGGGATGAGATGCTCGAAGACATAATGACAGTAGTAGACTTAAAATCAATAGGACTTCTTCCACATAGCTTTCTCTTTGTTTTCGACAATTTCCTCTTACTAGGATTTCTGTCTCCTTGTACACAAATTGCTTGTTTATAGGCCTCCTTTCAAAATCAATACAACCCTCTTTCAAAAAAAAGATGCTTTTGTTTTTACTTTTCTGTTTTGGTTGCGTAAATGTCCATTGATTTAATTTGAATTAATATGTGCATTTGAATATGATAAATGTTTACCAAAATATATGCGTAGAATAGCAATAGCAATTACTACCCGACTTCAGGATCGAGGATAAGGTCTAACCATGCTTCCAATGAATCCGCTACCAATTCTCTTCCCCAGCAAGCCTATTTTTCCCAATTGGCAGTATTCCCCGGCACAGCCAGCTATTCCCCAACAGAGGTCGGCGTCACCAGACAGATTGATCATCTCATCCATCCCCAGCCAGGCTCTGTTGAATATTTCCACCATCAGACAGAAATCAAGCATCCCCAGCCGAGAAAGGGTCATCGACACAAATGTCTCAAATCAGTAGATGGGGATTTATTTTCCCCAGTAGAGTCCCCAAGCAGAACTTCTCATACGCATAACTCATTCATTACATCCTTTCACAGCATACGCATGCATACAACATTCACATTTATTTTAGCATAACACGAAACATCTCATGCATCATGACATAGCATGAAGCTAACTTTTTCTTTGCAGGTTAATTATCCTCCTGATATAGTCAAAGTAGAAGGTTCATTCAGACAGACGCCTTTATCAATCACATTCAAGATTCAGATACATATTTCAAATACAGTTCATGGGAACATTCATTCTGACAACACTTCGATATCCTCCTAACGATGGCATCTCTAAGCCCATCCCAGACATTTATTGCAAGTACAACATATACAGGTTATCAGATACAGCCTAACGTACGGTTCATTCTGATTCAGCCCAACATATGACTTCTTCAGCAACTCCAATGCGGTCTAACGTACGACCCATTTGGACCTTCAAATCCTCAGATGCTGCCTAGCGTACGGTACATTTAGGGGTGTAGTCTAGCGTACGACTACTTTCTTTTTCAGATGCAGCCTAACGGACGGCTCATTCTACAACTCGGATACGATCTAACGTACGATCCATTCTGAACTTCAACAACCCCAACGCGGTCTAACGTACGACCCGTTTGGATCTTAAAACCCTCAGATGCTACCTAACGTACGGTACATTTCTGAAGTATAGTCTGGCGTACGACTACCGCTTTCATCATCAGATGCGGCCTAACAGACGACTCATTCTGCGACGGTCTAACGTACGACCCGTTCGGATGTCCATCCCCTCAGATGCTACCTAACATACGGTACATTTCTGAAGTGTAGTCTAACGTACGACTACCCCTTTCGTCATCAGATTCAGCCTAACGTACGGCTCATTCTGCAACTCAGATACGATCTAGCGTATGGTCCATTCTGATCCTTTATCCCCAACAGCATATGACACACTCCGACTCCCCAGCGAAGTCGGCAGCCTAATGGATGACTCATTATACGGTCTAACGTACGACCCAGTGTGGCACCCATGTCTTCAAATTGGCCTAATATACGGCGCGATCTGAAGCTTTCGTCATCAAACCTCCCGGATGACATCTTTAAGCCCATCTCCATCAAGACCAACTGTCGATTCTCAAGTGCAAATTTTTGGGGCATTCTAGTGTTCAATAATCTTCCACCTCCAGACCACGAATGGCGTATACACCATTCTAACTCTCTCGGTCCAAGAATATTAAACAGTTGGGCAGCTGTCATACCCCAAAATTTGCCCATTATTAATATTCAAGACATTTGCAAGGCATTCCGACTCATATATAACCTGATCTTGAAGAAACAAAGGCCCAGCTCACAGATGGCCCAATCCAGAAAATGGCCCAAACTGGCATGTTCGCTACGCGCTCGCCTAGCGAAGCTGACAGACAACAAAAATTTCGGGCTTCATTCTGAGCCCAAAAAAAAAAAAAAAAAAAAAAAAAAAAAAAAAAAACGAGAAACGAAAAAAAAAAAAAAAAAAAGAGAATTTTTTTTTTAATTAATTAATTAATTAATTAATTAAATAATTAAAATAAATAAATAAATAAAATATAACAAATTATTTTGGACTTGGGTCTCCCTCATTCCAAGCCCATTACCCACGAAATTAGTCTATAAATACTGAAGTTTCAGTAGGGGGAGTTAGAGACTTGGAGTTACACTGGGAGATTCACTGGAAAAAAAAAGGAGGAGGAGAACAGAGAAGAACGAATAGAAGTTTTAGCATAGGAACCCTGCCTACCCGGAGAATTCAGAGTAAAGAAACCCTGAAGGCAGCCCATCTGCACCGAAGCCATCGCCGTCCAATTCCCGCTGCCTAACTTATTCCGATACTACAAGTGGTCAATCCCTTCAACCTTGAATTGGCAAACAGGTTTGCGTATCTCTATTGTTTATACTTTCAATTGGCCATATCTACATATATAATGCATCATGATTAAATGTTGATATATAATTTGCTTTCGTATGGGAATTTAAATATGCCTGAATACCCTGAATGTTTGATCATGTTATTCCTGTGATAAAATGCCATAAAATTCAAAGTTCCTAACGTGGGGCTGTTTTCAAATTCAAAATCCGTGGCCGCTCGCTAGCACCTCGCTAGGCGAGCCTGGGGCGAGTATTCGCATGGCCTTCGCTAGGCGAGGCAGAGGCGAACGAGACAGTAGCTGACTTTTCTATTCTGTTTTTTTTATGTTTTATCATAGCCATGCATTATTCATCCTATCCTATTTATTGTTGTGATATTTCTCCGGTGTAATCTTCGATTGCACCCTGATTTGGTGTTCTGACATGTTTCTTTTTTTGAGTTTTGTAAAGGTTCACATATCCCAGGAAAAGGTTATTGGCTAGGTATTCCACTTTATTTGTGGGATACCCTTGTGGAGTTTCACCCTAAATTAATTTTTAATGTATTAATTTCTAATGTATTAATTTTTTAATATATTATTTTTAATAATTTTAATGTGGAGTTTCATCCTAATTATATAATTAATTGTAAAACTTTGCCTTTGAATAAGTGATCTTGGACCTCTCTTTGTTGCCTTACGATTACGATATTACGGTCATGTCCCGCGAACGTGGGGATACCCTTAGCAAAGACCCTTCGGTTAAATCATCATAAAATAAATTATAGTCCCTCGGATGTTGCCTTCGAATATACAACTTTGTCCCTCGATGACCCTCCGATGTTGCCTACGGTTAAAAGATGATAGTCCCTTCGAATGCTAAGATATCCTCGTAACTGTTGCCTTCAATGACCTATCGATGACCCTACGATGACCCTTAAACATCCAAAGGATAAAACTACTTATTTCTCAATAATAAGGACAGTTTTACCCTCATAAGGATAGGAAATGCTCATAAAGACCTTGGGTCGGTATAACTCTTAATTGCTGGCTCACAACCTAAAACATTTTTTCACACCTCACACCTTTCAAAATACCTTCAGAAAATCACCACTTGGTATACATTCATACTAGAATCATTACCGAGTTATATTTTTCTAAACAATTTTCAAAACTAAACGAGATAATCACTTTGTATACATTCATACAAGAATCATTACAAAGTTAAATTCTCTTTTCAAAACAATTTTTCTAAACAATTCACAAACACTTTTTTTTAGACAAAAATAATATAAGTGATCAAGCAATTAAGAGCCCATGGATAACCATGGATACAAAGGGTGCTAACACCTTCCCTTTGTATAATGTACCTCCCGAACCCAAAATCTAAATTAAGGTTTTTCCTGTTCTTTTCCACCTTTCCTTATTGGATAAAAGAAAAGTCGGTGGCGACTCTTGCTAACCGCGACATTGCGATTAAAACCACAAAAAAGTCCAGTTCACCGTATGACACCATCCTTGCCCAAAACAAGCTCATCTCACAACAAGTGGAACTCTTAACGCAACAAATCAAAGAGTTAAGAGAACCGTCAAAAGCTAAACAAATAGCTTGTTGTGAACTTTGTAAAGGTGAACATGACACCGGATTTTGTCCACCTCCCGGTTTTGACGAAGTAAACTACATGGCCAATCAAAGGGACTATCAACCGAGACAACAACAATAACAACAACAACCTTATCAACCGCACCCTCAAAATCAACAACAACAATTCCAAGGGAACCAAGGGTTCCAACCTA